>NC_037681.1:22041197-22188229 GCF_003255815.1 Theropithecus gelada | reverse complement strand
GAGGGGGTGCCGGTGGAGGGGGTGCCGGTGGAGGGGGTGCCGGTGGAGAGGGGGTGCCGGTGGAGGGGGTGCCGGTGGAGGGGGTGCCGGTGGAGAGGGGGTGCCGGTGGAGAGGGGGTGCCGGTGGAGAGGGGGTGCCGGTGGAGAGGGGGTGCTGGTGGAGGGGGTGCTGGTGGAGGGGGTGCTGGTGGAGGGGGTGCTGGTGGAGAGGGGGTGCTGGTGGAGGGGGTGCTGGTGGAGAGTGGGTGCTGGTGGAGGGGGTGCTCATAGGGTGGATGCTGGTGGGAAGTGGATGCTGGTGGAACGGGTGCTCATCTAACGTGTCACCCCCAAAGGCTTCACCTCCTATTACCACCACCGTGTGCTGCTGTCTCCAGCTGTCCCCCAGAAACGCTGCGCCCCCAGCAGCCTGGGTCTGAGTCTTTAGATCCGTGTGCTGTGGTCAGACTTGAGCGAGCTCCTGCCCTCCAGGCTTGCACAGCACCTGAATTGATAGAAGTGGTCCACACCTAGCAAGTGGGCAGCAGACGGCAGCTGTTCTTCGGCGTGTTTCTCCTTTGACACAGTAGTGCCATTTCTGGGAACCTGTTTCATAAGTATATTAACACACATCACAGACGGGATGTACCGAAGCTCGTCATTGCAGGGCTGTTTGTAATAGTGCAAGGCTGGAGGAACCCAGATGTCCTTCTCTCCGCAGCTGCCTGTGCTCCTCTGGTGGGCTGGGCGGCGCCGTGGGAAGGGCTTGGAGACTGTGTGCTGTTTGCATCGGGCAGCCCCACAGATACCACGGATGGGGCAGCATGAATCACAGAGATCTGTTTTCTCACAGTTGTGGAGGCTGGAAGTCTGAGATCAAAGATGCCAGCAGGATTGGGTTCTAGCGAGGGCCTCCTGCAGGTCTGCAGATGGTGCCTTCTCTCTCTGTCTTCACGTGGCGGAAAAAGAGGAACACACTCTGGGTCTCTTTCCCTTCCTACGAGGACACGAATGTCATGATGGGGCTTGTACTGAGGACCTCATCTAAAGTGCGTGATCTCCAAAGGCTCCCCTCCTGATAACACCATCACGTGGGTGACGGCGGAAGGACTGATGGGAGCCGCCTCGCCCACCTCCCAGGGCCGGGCAGGTGCGGAGCGGGAGTGCCGTCGGGAGCGCGTCTTGTTCAATGGCCCTGACTTTGGAACCTTCAGAGTGTTTGAGATAAAGAAAGAGAAGCTTCGAGCTGGCTCTGGCTGCATCCCAGCCCCGCTGCACCCCAGCCCCGCTGTGGCTTCCGTTAGAGGCCCTTTCCTCACCCTGTCTTCCATGGGGCCATGCACAGTGTCTGTTCGGCAAACACCGCACACCCTGCCCTCGTCAGATCAAGCACCCGCACTCTGGGGCCCTCTCTGACCTGCAGCCATAGCTACTCCCGGGCCTCCTCCTCAGGCTTCCACTGCAGCGGGTGCTGTGGTCACCTGCTGGCGCCTGGCCTCCTCCTCACCGAACAGCGGCGCTCATGGGTCTCCGCACCTGTGGTCAGCATTGCCCATGAACTGCAGATGTGCCGTGAACACCAACGAGTGGGCGGCGAGCACAGGGGCTGGGATGTTCTTTGCGGTTCCACGGGTGGGATCAGAGCCAGGGCACAGCGACCGGAGCCTGGCTCCCGTGGGGAAGACCGGCCACCAGCTCTGTCCCTTGGTGAACTGGCAGCCTCAGATCATGCCTGTCACCGTGCTGTCTGTGAAATCGGGTGACACCATGGTCAAGGGTGCTGCAGGACTGTGTTTTGGAGCCAGGATTCTGTATCATCAGTGACTTCTTAAAAAAACTGTACTTGATAAAACCTGTACATGTAGAAAGGGTCTAAATGAACCCAGTCGGGCACACTGGACTCCATGTGCTCTTGGTGATTTGTGTGTCACAGAGTTAAGTGAGGTGATCCAAATTGATACCATAAAAGATGCCCTTGTTTCTATGAACTGGGCGTGCCCAGTGCCCGTGCAACTCGGAGGCCCGGGAGGGGAGGTTCCGTCCCACCGTGGCCTGGCGGTGAGGGCAGCTCAGGGAGCTCTCACTGTTTCTTCCTTGTGGGGTGAGTCGGTGGTTCTGGATGCATGACTGCATCAGGGACCCGTCTCCCCTTCCTCTGCCGTCGTGGGTCAGGGTGGGACCTCTCCGATCTCTGTTCCTGAAGGAGGATCGAGAATCACTTGGGCTTCTTACGATTTTTGTCATTCTAGTCAGGAGGAGGCTTCCTGCGAAGGGCGGAGGCCGACTGGGTTCTTGGTTTTGGGTGGGATTGAGCAAAGCCCTTCCATCCATCCACAGGGGGCCTCAGGGGCAAACTCCAGGCCCAAACCAGAGGAGCTGCCTGAACACGAAGGAGCGAACCTGTTAAATCCAGGAGCCTTGTCCGCTAAAGCGTCCTGCTGGGTTGTAAGAAGCTTGTTTCCCCTCCTCACTAATTGTGGAACAATGGCAGGGACAGAGGGTGCATGATGAGACCTGGGCCTGCGCCAGGGCACATGCAGACAGCCAACCCAGCCCCGCGATCCCAGCTCGAGCAAGGCCAGCTCCAAAGCAAACACCAGCTCCCGGGTTTACTTGGCGGGGAGGTGGGAGGAGAACTTGAGAAGCCCATTCATCCTGCAGCTTCCAGGCCTGGGCGTTCCCGCCTTGTTCCTGGGACAAAGCTCATTGTTCCAGCTGGAGAAGAGCTTGCTGAGGATCGCCTGCGTTTGGTTTCCCATCTCTCGCTTTGTGTTACTTTCCAGTGTCTTAAGAGTTCCTCTCTAGCCCTTAGGATGTTGACGTAAGTGTGGTAAAAGGTAGATCCTAAATGGGTTCCTCTTAAACGCTGGTGATTCTTCTTTGCTTTAGAGAGTCACGGGAATTGTTTTAGGGGAGGGATATCTGCGGATTGTAGCTTTAGGCACCTTGGTACGAATCTCTCCTCTGCACTAAGTTTTAACAGAGAACCCAGAGCGTGTTGATTCCCTGCCTTGTGCAGGGAAATGTCTTCCCCTTTTTTGTCCTCTTCTACGCCGTTCTTGCGTCTTTGACAGCTGATAGCCCCTCTGCAGGGATTCATTTTGTTCCATTTTGGAGGACCTCCGGGCAACCTCGTGCTTCCAAAAATTTGGGCGAAAAGTGTGGGTTGATTATTTACACAAAAGTCAGACCTATCACAGTTAAATCATAATTTCTTTCTGATTACTTCTGTTTGACAGTTTGATGTTCAGAAGGCATGGATGAGGCATCTGAGATTGATGAGCTGATTGGTGAGCACTGCAGTGTGGTCTCGGCTGTATTATTAGTGGGGAGGTGATGTTTAGAGCTGATTGGTGAACGCTGCAGCGCGGTCTCGGCTGTATTATCAGTGGGGAGATGATGTTTAGAGCTGATGGGTGAGCACTGCAGCGTGGTCTCGGCTGTATTATTAGTGGGGAGGTGATGTTTAGAGCTGATTGAACACTGCAGCGTGGTCTCAGGCTGTATTATTAGTGGGGAGGTGATGTTTAGAGCTGATTGGTGAGCACTGCAGTGTGGTCTCAGGCTGTATTATTAGTGGGGAGGTGATGTTTAGAGCTGATTGAACACTGCAGCGTGGTCTCGGCTGTATTATCAGTGGGGGAGGTGATGTTTAGAGCTGATTGGTGAGCACTGCAGCGCGGTCTCGGCTGTATTATTAGTGGGGGAGGTGATGTTTAGAGCTGATTGAACACTGCAGCGCGGTCTCGGCTGTATTATTAGTGGGGAGGTGATGTTTAGAGCTGATTGGTGAGCACTGCAGCGTGGTCTCGGCTGTATTATCAGTGGGGGAGGTGATGTTTAGAGCTGATTGGTGAGCACTGCAGCGTGGTCTCGGCTGTATTATTAGTGGGGGAGGTGATGTTTAGAGCTGATTGAACACTGCAGTGTGGTCTCAGGCTGTATTATTAGTGGGGAGGTGATGTTTAGAGCTGATTGGTGAGCACTGCAGCGCGGTCTCGGCTGTATTATTAGTGGGGGAGGTGATGTTTAGAGCTGATTGAACACTGCAGCGTGGTCTCAGCTGTATTATTAGTGGGGAGGTGATGTTTAGAGCTGATTGGTGAGCACTGCAGCGCGGTCTCAGGCTGTATTATCAGTGGGGAGGTGATGTTTAGAGCTGATTGGTGAGCACTGCAGTGCGGTCTCGGCTGTATTATTAGTGAGGAGGTGATGTTTAGAGCTAATTGGTGAGTACTGCAGTGTGGTCTCGGCTGTATTATTAGTGGGGAGGTGATGTTTAGAGCTGATTGGTGAGCACTGCAGCGCGGTCTCAGGCTGTATTATCAGTGGGGAGGTGATGTTTAGAGCTGATTGGTGAGCACTGCAGTGCGGTCTCAGGCTGTATTATTAGTGGAGAGGTGATGTTTAGAGCTAATTGGTGAGTACTGCATTGTGGTCTCAGGCTGTATTATTAGTGGGGGAGGTGATGGCTCAGAGCTGATTGGCTTCTGACAATGCCAGCGGGATGTAAATTCTGTGACTTGCAGTTGTGATTTAAGCAGCTGTTACTGCACTTGCTCCCTGGAGGACTTGATATGACATGGAGGCAGGACTGTGACCCAGTGAATACCAGGCAGCCAGTGGGACAGGGAAGCCCCAGCTTCCCGGATAGATCTTTCGGTGCTGGACAGACCAGCTCCCAGTTGTGTAGAATAACCCAGGAGCTCCTAACTCACTGAAGGTCGGAGACGCTGGGACGGTCTCTGGGTTTGAGAATCCAGGATTCGGAGGACGGGGTAGAACTTGAATCCAGCATCCAGTCGGGTCCAAGTGCTCGCTCTGACTGAGGTCTGGAGACCCTGAAGAAGCTGGACCAGAGAAGACAGTAGCCTCAGAGGGGTGTCTAAGCCACGTGGACGCCTAAACAGCCCTGCCTGGGAGCCTGAAGTGCCTGGGTGAGACCATAATGGATGGAGAACTGCTCCTTGCAGCTGCACACTCCATACGGGAAACTCCCCAAAAGGGCTGGTGACACTCCACGCGTCCCAGGCCGTGGGCAGCAACACCCTGCATCCCAGGCAGCCACATCCTGCATCCCAGGCCGTGGGGAGTTACACCCTGCAGCCTGCGTCCCAGGCCGTGGGCAGCTGCACCCTGCACCCTGCACCCTGCATCCCAGGCCATGGGGAGCTGCACCCTGCACCCTGCATCCCAGGCCGTGGGGAGTTACACCCTGCACACTGTGTCACAGGCTGTAGGCAGTTGCACCGTGCACCCTGCGTCCCAGGCCGTGGGGAGCCGCACCCTGCATCCTGTGTCCCAGGCCGTGGGGAGTTACACCCTGCACGCTGCGTCCCAGGCCGTGGGGAGCCGCACCCTGCACCCTGCGTCCCAGGCCGTGGGCAGCCGCACCCTGCACCATGCGTCCCAGGCCGTGGGGAGCCGCACCTTGCGCCCTGCGTCCCAGGCCTTGGGCAGCGGCACCCTGCACCCTGCGTCCCAGGTCGTGGGCAGCCGCACCCTGCACCCTGCATCCCAGGTCGTGGGCAGCTGCACCCTGCATCTGGGCTCATGGGGAGTGGCACATGGCTGCCTCCTACACTCGCCCCTCCCAACCCCAGCCTTCATGGAGGGAGTGTCTTTAGTGGGTCATGTGGGTTTGGGAATAAACTGAGCCGTTCTGTCTTGCCCTGTTGTCTTTTTTCTGTAACTTCAGTTAATTTTTAGTTGGTTACCAACTAGCTCCTGTGTGCATTCTCTCGTTACATCCTCAGAATACACCAATGGATAATGCATTGTCTGCTTTTATTAATATAATGTGATAATGGTTGATTCCCAAGACTGTATGAAAAGAAAGTAAGTCTTGGGATCCCCCAAATCGCTAAGTTAAAGGGAAGAGTCAAGCTGGGAACTGCTAAAGGCAAACCAAACCTGCCTCCCATTGTATTCAAAGCCACCCTTTGCTCACTGGGACACGCATATCTGATTGCCTTCTTTGGAAAAGATGGTCAGAAACTCAGGACAGTGCAACCGTTGGTCTCTTACCTGCCTGTGACCTAGGAGCTCCCTCCCTCTTGGAGTTGCCTCCCCTTCACCTGGAGTTGTTCAGCCTTTCTAGACCGAACCAATGTTCATCTTACATATATTGATTGGGGTCTCATGCCTCCCTAAAATGTATAAAACCAATCACTTTAGGAGTCCGAGGCACGTGGATCACCTGAGGTCAGGAGTTCAAGACCAGCCTGGCCAACTCGGTGAACCCTCGTCTCTAAAAATACAAAAAATTAGCCGGGCGTGGTGGCGGGCACCTGTAATCCCAGCTACTCGGGAGGCTGTGTAGCAGGACGAGCCGTAGACAAAGCTCCTCAGACACCAAGTTAAAGAAGGAAGTGGTTTATTTGGCCGGGAGCATCGGGCAAGACTCCTGTCTCAAGAGCCGAGCTCCCCAAGTGAGCAATTCCTGTCACTTTTAGGGGCTGACAATTCTAAGGGGGTCTGTGTGAGAGGATTGTGATCGACTGAGCAAGGAGGGGGTACGTGACGGGCTGCATGCACCGGTGGTCAGAGTGAAACAGAGCAGACCGGGAGGTTTCACAATGTCTTTTCTGTGCAATATCTGGAATCTATAGATAACATAACCGGTTAGGTCAGGGGTCGATTAACTACCAGGCTTAGGTCAGGCAGGCCCAGGCCTGGTTTCGGGTCTGGTTCCTAGGCGCCGGGCTACCTGCCTTTAGTTTCGCTTCTCTTTCCTTTTCTGAGTATAAAACAGTATAAAACAATATGAGAGGGTCTCTCTCTTCCCTCAGCTAAGGCAGGAGAATTGTTTGAACCTGGGAGACAGAAGTTGCAGTGAACCAAGATGATGCCAGTGGACTCCAGCCTGGGTGACAGAGCAAGACTGTCTCAAAAAAACAAAAAACAAGGTGTGCCCTGAAGACATTGGACATTTGTCGTCAGGACCTCCTGAGGCTGTGTCATGGGCATGTTCTTGACCTTGGCAAAATAAGCTTTCTAAATTGGCTGAGACCTGTCTCAGATATTTGGGGTTCACACATATCACTGGGGTGGCATCTGTGACCCGCAGGAGAGTCAGGCTCTGTCTCCCCTTCTCTCTCGGAGCAGCTCCTGGTTCTGTCCATGCAGCCCTGGTAGGGCCTGCTCCAGGCCGAGTCTGTTCCCTGTGTCCTGGAGGAAGCCTCGGTGACAGGGGACCCTGTGCCGGGGGTGGGGGTGTCACCTGTGGAGGAAGGGCAGGGGGAGAGGATGAGCAGGCCCCCACTTCTCGTTGCCTGGAAGCCGAGATAGATCTTCACTCCACCCAAGCCTCCTCTACTCCTTCTGCCTTCAGGTATTTGCGATACTCCAGGATCCCCCAAGAAATGACCCTCACAGCCAAAGGATTGAGGCCAGGTTTCTTTAGCTGAGGGGCAGGCAAGTCCTGACTAACGTAATTTGATCTCATTAATGGTATTAGTGGGTGTCTTATGTCTTAGCTCTGTTCAGGCCTCTCTGAGGAGCCATGGGTGGGGCAGTCTATAAACACAGCAGCGGGTACCAGTTCACCCCTGCAGCTCTGGAGGCTGGAAGTCTAGGATCAAGCACCAGCCAACTGGGTGTCTGCTGAGGGCCATCCGGGTTCGGAGAAGGGACCTTCTCCTCGTGTCTTCTCACATCGTGGACAGGACAAGGCTGCTCTCAGGGTCTTTTCATAAGGGCAGGTGCCCCACCCTGGGGGCACCACCATCAAAGCCTCGTCACCTCCCAGAGGCCCCACCTCCCAACACCATCCCTTGGGGGTTAGGTCTCAGCACAAATCTGAGGGGGCGTGAACGTTCAGTCTGTAGCCATGGGGGCTCAGGGAGCCATGAGCACTAGCGCTGGACCCAGGCAGCTGGACGCCCCCCCCCCCTCCCCCCCCCCCCGGCCCCCCCCCCCCCCCCCCCCCCCACCCCGCCCCCCCGCCCCCATCCCGCCCCCCCCGCCCCATCCCGCACCTTCCACCCCATCCCCCTACCTTGAGCCTGCTTCTCTTTGGGGCTCCCGTTCACCCACAGGGTAAGGGGCATCCTGAGGCTTCGCTCACACCACGCGGCCCACCTCAGTGGTCCTATCTACGCTTCCTCCAAAATACACCCTTGCCCTCCACTCTGGGCGCCCATTTCTCCTACGACTGCCGGAGTGCAGGCTTGAAACTCGTCCGTGCCCTTCATGTCACTGTGGCCACCTGCTCGGGTGGCTCAGGTCGCATCTGTTAAGTAGAGAAGCGAGTACATTACGAAGTCCTAATCCTTCACAGACTTCGGTGGGCCCCATGAGACTTCCTGACATGCAGCCCAAGTGCATGGATTTACTCAGCCCCGTGGTAAAGCAGTGCCATCTGTAACCCCGAGGACGCAAGCCCTGGGTGTTCCTTCAGTGACGAAAGGCAGTCCTTAGTACGAGGCACTGAAGCGATTTTAGGTCAGGCAAATGTTCATGGAAAACCACATGGCCTGGCTTTGGGATGCGGCTTTTCAAACTCCCCCAGCCTCCCACTTGCAGCGAGACTGGGATGGGGAGGTAGGACTCAGCCTCCCACCTTTCCCAGCGGGGCTGAGGTGGGGGCTTCTGTCCTGTATTCATCCTGGGAGAGGGCGTGGGGCATCGGTTATAATTCCGACCTTTAAAATCAGTAAAGCGCTTTGCATATTTGCTCTTCTGAAGCAGCAGTCTAAGAGCCTTTGGGTTGTATTGGTTTTTTGTTGTTGTTGAGACAGTCTCGCTGTGTCGCCCAGGCTGGAGTGTAGTGGCTCGATCTCAGCTCACTGCAACCTCTGCCTCCCAGGTTCAAGCGATTCTCCCACCTCAGCCTCCTGAGTAACTGGGATTACAGGCGTGCGCCACCACGCCCAGCTAATTTTTCATATTTTTAATAGAGACAGGGTTTACCATGTTGACCAAGCTGGTCCCTAACTCCTGACCTCAAGTGATCCACCCACCTCGGCCTCCCACAGTGCCTGGCCTTGCTTGTATTGCTGTGTCCTGTGTGTTCTCACTGCTGAGCAACACGAATGACAAAGAACCACAATGTCATCACTGTGATTTACTTCAGGACGACACATTCGTGTTGAAATCCTGTGCCTTAATGAGGAGCTTAAAATGAAGATACTTCTGCCATTAGCTTCAAGATGATTTTTAACATTGTGATCCAAATGTGATCAAAAATCTTAGGTAACATGTTAAGACGCACAAAATACTTAAAAAAAAAATCCAGACAATGGCCGGGTATGGTGGCTTATGCCTGTAATCCCAGCACTTTGGGGGGCTGAGGTGGTGGATCACCTGAGGTCAGGAGTTTGAGACCAGCTTGGCCAACAAGGCGAAATCCTGTCTCTACTAAAAATACAAAAATTAGCCAGGTGCAGTGGCACGTGCCTGTAATCCCAGCTACTTGGGAGGCTGAGGCAGGAGAATCACTTGAACCTGGGAGGCGGAGGTTGCAGTGACCTGAGATCACACCACTGCACTCCAGCGTGGGCAACAGAGTGAGACTCTGTGTTAAAAAAATAAATAAAAATAAAAATGTAGACAATAATGATAAAGTCACAATAAAAAAATATTGAGAATAAAGACAATTCACCTCTGAAATACATAGTTTGTGGGGAATATTTGCAGGTAACTCCTGGCTCTTGTTAGTTAGAAACAGGCCTATATTACACGACTAGCACAAGAAAGAACAAAAGGCAAGAGTTCTCATCGCCACATCATGAAAGTAACTTCTTTTTTTTTTTTTTTTTGAGACGGAGTCTTGCTCTGTCACCCAGGCTGGAGTGCATCTCAGCTCACTGCAAGCTCCGCCTCCCAGGTTTACGCCATTCTCCTGCCTCAGCCTCCCGAGTAGCTGGGACTACAGGCGCCCGCCACCTCGCCCGGCTAGTTTTTTTGTATTTTTTAGTAGAGACGGGGTTTCACCGTGTTAGCCGGGATGGTCTCTCGATCTCCTGACCTCGTGATCCGCCCGTCTCGGCCTCCCAAAGTGCTGGGATTACAGGCTTGAGCCACCGCGCCCGGCCGAAAGTAACTTCTTAAATTTTGATGCCCTGACATGAGTCAATTTTCATTCCATAATTGAGATAATTTTGGTTTTCAAACTGAACAATATAGTGTGTAACTTTGAATTTGTTGGCAAATTGGCAAACTCTTATTTATGTTGTTGTTGCTGTTTTTTGGTGAGATGGAGTTTTGCTCTTGTTGCCCAGGCTGGAGTGCAATGGTGCAATCTCGGCTCACTGCAACCTCCACTTGCCAGGCTCAAGCGATTCTCCCACCTCAGCCTCCCGAGTTGCTGGGATTACAAGTGCACACCACCACGCCTGGCTCATTTTTTGTATTTTTAGTAGAGACGGAGTTTCACCATGTTGGCCAGGCTGGTCTTGAACTGTTGACCTCAGGTGATCCGCTGGCCTCGACTTCCCAAAGTGCTAGGATTACAGGCGTGAGCCATCACCACACCCGGCCAAATTCTTAATATTTTATATTTAAAAATGGATTCAAACACATCTGAGACTTGCATATGGGAAAAGTCAAGATTGTTTTATTTTAAAAATCAGTATTATGGAAGGTATTGTAATAGAATAAACTGTATAAAACGATCTTTAATGACTGCTTTTTAGAATTCATAACTTTGCCATGATTCAATGAAGCATTTCCGAGCGTTCTGTGCATTTTAGTTTACTGTGAAAGGGAATCTAATGACAAAAATCCCTGGAGGGTATCAGATTAAAACTTGGATCTCCAAGCTCCCTTTTAGTTCTAACCTTCAACTATTCTGTGGTTCTGCAGTGACTTGTGATTTTGATATTGAGTGTAAACCTGTACTTTGATGTTTCATTCCAAACACTAAAATTCTCAACATTTTTTTTTTCCTGGTAGGATTTTTATACATTAAGATTTGAGAATAATGGAAACATTAACAACAAAACAAAAGGAAACACAAAAACTACCCTAAAACTCCTTGATTTGAACTTCACTTGCTTTTTAAATGTAAAATGTAAATGAATCTGTGTTCTGTTTTTGAGACTCTAAATTGAAAAATTCATAGTTCATGCTTAATAGTTATTGCAGGCTTCTCTTTAAACTTGAGAGGGCTTGTGTTGGCGTCCACATTCCCTAAGTAGGTCAGAGGCAGCGGCTCTGCTCTAACACTTGGGAGAACTCTTGAATGTAAGTGGCAGAGTCTGGTGGACTCTACCTGGGAGGATTAACCTCTTGAAATGCCTTCAGTGAGAGCAGTTTTAATGCTGAGAAAAGAGCCCTGCGCTGACTCTAATTGCATTTCTAGTTCTGCCACTTACAGACTGACTGACTTTAGGCAAATTACCTGATCTTTCTTAGTTTCTAAATTCCGGTTTGTCCAGAAAAGGGATTTCTTCTAACCTGGATCTCATTCTCTCCTCCCTTCCCTCAGTCAGCCACCTTCATGTGCTCTGCCTTAGTGTGCTTAGCCATTTCCTCAGGATGTGCCTTTGTCACTCTGAAGTAGGGGGTGACCTTGCCCTACTACCGTGGTCATTTCTGAGAGCTCTCGAGGGTTCCCTGTACACACTGATCTTCTCCAAGCGCAGGTGCTGCTGCCTAGCTCAGAGGTTGCCCCAGATGCGTGCTTCGTGTGCTCAGTGAACGAGCTGACAAGACCTACTGGAATTGCAGGGGGTGTTCACGATGGATATTTACAGAGGTTTGCTGTTTATGAAGGACTTTTCACACATAAGCTCTTCATCCTTCTGTGACCTTGTTCACTGCTGCTTACTGTCATTGGCGCTTTATGGTTTAGGGCCCCAGGCTTTAGAAGGGATGTACCCCTCGTGCTTACCCAGGCAGGGGTGTGGCATTTTTAATCACAATCTCCTGGGGCTTTGGCCTTGGCTTCAGCAAGAGTTCATGGATGCTCTGTCTGATGTTAGCCCTCAGTGTTCATCTGTGTTCCGCTTGCTTTAGTAATCATGCCACTTACAGTTTCCCGGAACTTTCTAGAATCTGTCTCTATGCTCATCATGCCAACTTACTTCATGGAGGGAGTGCCAGAGCCCCTTGCTTGTTGGCAGAAGTTATCCTGCGGCTGCGGAGGGCAGGTGACCCAGTGGTCTGCCTGTTGGCATGTGGCACACAGCTAGGGCCATGCGACCACATTTGCCTAGGGTCCCTCTCCAGCCCCCGCAGCCCCTTCGGGAGACATTACTGCAGGAGGACCGGGTGGGAGCACAAAGCCCCAGGGAAGAGCCCAGGAAGACTTGTTGAAGTGCTCTTTAAATCTTCAAAGTTTGGGCAAGTTTTTTTCCTCCAGTTAGGATTATTTGTGGAACTATTTATTATGATTGTTACAATAATAATTCTGTTTGTCAAGTTGTGTAGTCATATGTAGGTGCATAATGCAGGGATCAGATGCCTCCCCATAGTCTTATTCTGCCCAGACATGTGCAAAGGTTATTTTAAAAGTTGTAAAATGGGGAGCACTTATATGTGGCACTTAAATTTAAGCACTTTTTTTTTTTTTTTTTTTTTGAGACAGAGTCTCGCTGTGCTCCCAGGCTGGAGTGCAGTGGCGTGATCTCGGCTCACTGCAAGCTCCGCCCCCCGGGTTCACGCCATTCTCCCGCCTCAGCCTCCCAAGTAGCTGGGATTACAGGCGCCCGCTACCGCGCCCGGCTAGTTTTTTGTATTTTTAGTAGAGACGGGGTTTCACCATGTTAGCCAGGATAGTCTCGATCTCCTGACCTTGTGATCCACCCGCCTCGGCCTCCCAAAGTGCTGGGATTACAGGCTTGAGCCACCGCACCCGGCCAATTTAAGCACTTTTTAATTGGAGAGTTTAGCTTTACATTTATTGTAAGCTTTATGTCAATGATGACCAGTAAGTTAAGGATCAGACGTGGAAGAAATGCAGAGGAAACGAGCAAATGCCTGCTACTAGTGTTTATGTGTTTGCATGCGTGTGCAAATGCTTTTCCTATATCTACTCACACGCACACTTAAAAATATACATAGTGTGTATTTGCATTATGTCTTCAGCATTCCTGAAGAACAATGACTTCCAAACTCTACCTTACTTAGAATCGCCTGGAAATCTTATTAGAACCCACATTACTGGGACCCACTCCCGGAGTTCCTGATTCTGGAGATTGGGGGTGGGGCCCAGAATTTGCTTTTGTAACAGGCTCCCAAGCACTTGTGCCATGAAACAGTGCTTAGCGGAATCCTGGCTGCTCTGTGGAGGGCAGATCCCTCCTGACCTTTCTAGAATCTTGCAAGTGAGAAATATTCAGGCAAAAATCAGCCCTTGCATTTGTCTTCATGACCTCAAAGTTGGGGTTCATATTTGAAACAAACATTGGCTTCCTGTGTCTGTGGTGTCTTCATGCCCTGAGCTTGTCTCTCGGGGATGGAGCCACAACAACCTGGACCCTGTGCCCTTTCTGTTGCTCTGGAACAGGAGGGTTTCTGAGGCAGCTCCAAGTCCCCTCCTGTAACGTGTGCAGATGTAGCTGTGTTGTAAATCATCCCACCCAAACACACGCTCCTGTTTGGTGACAAATCTTTCTAGCTCCTTTCATGTGCTGTGGTATCAGACAGAAAATGTAAACACACACACATGCAGATGAATATGTGCGTGTATAAATATTGGTGTATGAGTGTTTTTTCATCCTGTTCCTCAGATTAGATCATTTCTAATGTTGAGTAGCTCCCAAGTCCTCTCCCCTCTGCAGTATTCAATATGTTAAGTCCATCCAATGAGCTTTTCATTTCAGCTATCATATTTTTCAGTTCTAGAATTTCAGTGTGGTTTTTTTTTTTATTGTTTCACTTTGTCGCCTAAGATAACCCCCTTTGCAGTAAAGGGGACTCTCTGTTTTACCCTCTTCATAGTAGAAGTCTTTTTTAGTGGTCTGCCTAAGAACGTGGTGGGAGGTCTAACTGCTTGTGAGCAGGTTGTGAAATGGTCCCCTTAACCTCGACCAGTGCCATCCCACAGAAATATGGTGAGAACTACCTATGTAATTTAACATTTTCTGGTCACTTCCTGAAAAAATTAGAAACAGTTAATTTTAAAAATGCGTTATTTAACTCTGCATGCCAGACTTGTACATGTTTCAGCATGCACTCAATATAAACTTTTATTGATGAAGATGTATTTATGTTCTATTTGTTTGTAGGAAGTCCTTGAGGTTCAGTGTGAGTTTTGCACTTTTACTCAACACTGGCCACCTCTCAGGCGCTCAGACCCAGGGCACAGGGCCTTGTGTGTGGGACAGCACCTCTCTGTCCGTCACTCAGACCCAGGGCACAGGGCCTTGTGTGTGGGACAGCACCTCTCTGTCCGTCACTCAGACCCAGGGCACAGGGCCTTGTGTGTGGGACAGCACCTCTCTGTCCGTCACTCTAGAGGTTTCTGGTGGCACCGACTTCAGATCTGGGGAAAGGCCTGCATGTCGTCGGGAGGGTGGTTTTGCAGCTCTTCCTGCCATCTTCCAGGCTCCAGGAGCCAAGTCCACATCTTTCCAGCTTCCACGCTGTTGCCGCTGCCTCCTCTGTGCCTTGAGCGTGGGTTCCCGTGGGGAATGAGGAGCCAGAACAAGTGGGGCTCACTCTATCCTCTGCTCTGGACGAGCAGCTTGGTTTCTGGATTAGATGTGGTTGGGGTTGATTTCTGCTCTAAGCCGTGATGCGTGGCTCAGCCTTCCAGGACAGCCTTTCTTACCTGTTCACATGCTGGGAAGCCCCTCAGCTTGCTGTGTCTCAGGTACAGGAGCTTCTTTGCAATCATTTGTTTATCCCGAAATTGTAGCTGGTCAGAATTCTCTCCTAATCTGTACTTGATCTGTGTTTTCTGTACTGAATGAGTGAGCATCCTGGATGACTGCTTTCCCCTCCCGTGTCTTCCTCCAGCAACACCTCCCAGTTTCGGTACCTCTGACTTTCAGCAGCTCCTATGTGGACAGTACGTGGAGCCACTAGTGGTATTCTGAGTATGAATGTAAATTAAAATCTCATCTGTTTAAAAAGGAGCATGGCAGTGCAAGGGGAGGGTGCGTGTGAGGAGACTGTTGGTGGACAGTGGCTATCACTGAGGAAAGCGAACCCGGGTGCGAGGGCGCAGTGTGGAATGATGCCCAGGAGAGCCGGATGGTTAGAGGGGAGCCGCCTTCCCCTTCTCCTCCAGGAGAACTTGACCCACAGCATGGGGCGGCCCTGGGAGGGACACATTTAATTCGCTGACCTCTAGGCTGGACGCTGTTACTGTCAGTGACACAGATAGTTTTTTCGAAGTATCTTGTGGAACCGTAAACTAGAACTTAGTTTGTAGAACATAAACTAGTTCTGCAAACTACTGACAGTGATTGGTGTAGGGTAATCAGATTCCTTAGAAGGTCATAAATATTTTCTGTTATGATACCCTAATGCCCTGACCTTACCTATGATACCCTAATGACCAAACATAGTCACGTCTGAGGCCCTGGGGGTGAGCCCAGTGGATTTCGGGAGACACAGTTCAACCCGTACCAATCCCTGCTGGACGATATGAAAAGGGACTGGACCTATGCGTAAGGAATTTTAATTTTCCTGAGTATTTGATAAAGAAATTGGTCTTTCTGTTTATTTTTCAGTGGTTTCTATACTTGTTCAATTTAATAGTTTTAATTCAAGCTGGGATGGGCAGTCTACAAGGGTAGAGCGGACGCCTCTGCATGTCTGCACTTCCCGTCGCTGCCTTCAGGCCTGTGACCTGACTGCCTGTGCTGCCCGTGGCCAGTGGCCTCCGTGGTCGGGGCCTCCCAGCTTGCTCTGCCTGATGCTGCTGCCCGTGGCCAGTGGCCTCCGTGGTCGGGGCCTCCCAGCTTGCTCTGCCTGAGCATCAGATCATCAGGAATCAAAGTATTTCTCCTTCCAGCACCAGATTCAGTCTGTGTCGATTCTGGTGTGCTCTCTGGTCTCTCATGGGCTATTCGGATCCTCTCTCCACCCCCGAAATATAAATAAATATAAATAAATAACAGTGGAAGTTTAATTTAATGAAAATACCTGTTTGGAACCATTAGGGTAAAACCCATATGTGAGAAAGCCTATTTTCCCAGTTAGCTGAATTCACTGGCGTGGTTTTGAGACATTCAGTTTAAATCTCATGAAGGTAATTGAGGTCATTGACTAAGGAACAGCCTAATTCCAGCTCATGAAATCACTGGAGTAAACTCTAAGGTGTTTGCTCAGTTCCACAGGTGGTGCGACTCTCTCCTTGAATGTCATCACACCTAACCTGTGTTTATTATCCTAAGACTTATCGACATGACATTTTCCAGTGGTTTACCAAAGATAGGGTGTTTAGGTAGTTTATGTAATTTTTCTCCCCATAATTACTGTTTTTAAAAATTCTGTAGTGTGAGACTGTTGTTCCATCATTCAGATAAGTTACTAGCCTCAGTGTATTATTCATACACTTATTAGCCTCAGTGAAAAAGAAGACTCATTTAAGGAGTGAACTGGATGGTTGAATATTTTAAATGCGTTGTCACTGTTTTGAAACTGACTAAGAACAGCAAAGGTGTAGCGGTGTTTATAGATTTTTTTTCCACATAATAATACCTTTCTTGTTTCTTCACAGAGATCTTCGCTTTAACAGAATCAGAGAGATCCAACCTGGGGCATTCAGGCGGCTGAGGAACTTGAACACATTGTGAGTGGAAATATTCTATTGGAAACTAATAGAAAAATAGAAATCATTACATTATTTACCTGTGGGTAGAACTCATCGTCCACAATCAGTGGGCATGGGTGGGGAAAAGTAGAACAGGAAAGTGAGGCTGAAAAATGCACCTGAATGCCAGGACAGTGAATGCCAGGACGGTGAATGCCAGGACGGTGAATGCCAGGACGGTGAATGCCAGGACTGTGGCCACTGTGTTTCTCGTCTCATGGCTGTGTGCCTGGCCGTTGCATGTTGATTGGGACCCATGCTGACCGACCGCAAAACTTGTCCCTGCCTTCATATGGGTCACTTGCTCCAGAATCACTCTGCCCTTGCTGGGTCAGGCTGACCTCTGTGTGCTCCTGCACCTCCTCCGTGGCAAGGTTGAGCAGGACAGTGCTGCTGCTGAGTGTGGAGTGGACTGAAGTGAGGGTTCAAGGCAGTCCCATGATGCCCGCAGGGAGTAGGCAGGGCCAGGTCCAGTGTTGCTGTGCAGACCTCCGGCTCTGCAGGGCACGCCCAGTGCAGTGGAAGCTGGTTCCCTTCTGCACCAGGACTGAGCACAGTGGCGTAAGGGCAGGGTCATGGGGAACATGGGACTGCCTGGGCCACCTGTCCACTGTTGACCCTGGAGAGCAAGGGGCCTGGGGCCTCTCACCCCAGGCCCTTGTCTGTGCACATGAATGAAGCACGGGCCACAGGGCCCACCTTTCCTGGCACGTCTGTCTGCCCACACCACCCTCCCACCATGACTGCCTTAGCACTGGCCACAGTCCTGGCTAAAACAGAAAACCTAAGATTGACAGCAGGATAAAGATACAAACTCCCTTCCGTAGGAGAGAAGGAATTTTTTCTCCACCGTATCAAAAGGTGGTAACTGTGGAATACGGACAGCATTGCAGAGCAACTTCTCCACCATGGTGGTTAAACGCTAAAGCTGTGTTTTGTCCTGTGAATTCAGCGTTCATTGAATGTTGATGGCAAGTCTGTAACTGAATTGTTACATGGCCTTTTCCAAGGCTGTCGGAATGTTTTAACACAACTTTGAAGTTTGTTTTCTGTTGTTTTTTAAAATTCTTACTGACTCTTGTTTCATAGGCTTCTCAATAATAATCAGATCAAGAGGATCCCTAGTGGAGCATTTGAAGACTTGGAAAATTTAAAATATCTGTAAGTTAATGATCAGTTCTTTAACCTAAAAGCTTACGGTATCTAGATTACTTAAAAATAGAGCTAAATTTCATGCTGTTTATGAATTATTATAAATATATTCATTTAAAAGAAGTTTTATTTTCAGAAGGTGAGTAAAAATTTAGCTGGGATTATAAAAACAGGTTGTCATTGATACAAAGTGCTACATTATGTGATTTTTAGTGTTTCATCACTAAGCCTTAGTAAAGTGGATTGCATAAAGTTAAAATGCACAGCCTTTGAAAATCCCTGTAGAAATAATGGTGATGTTTCCAGAGGGGAAAGCGATGCTAAGTGAGTTGCCGATACGAACAGCTGACAGGTGTGTTGCAGAATATCAGCTGTCAGAATAGTTTCCAGTTGTCTTTCCTGCTGCAGGTGACATGTACAATCGGAGTAACTCACCCGGTGCAATGTCACTCATTCCTGCAGGTCGTCTTGTCTTCCGCTGAGTGATGTCACCTCTTATTTTTGTGTGAATTTTATTTCACTTTTAAAAACTGAGTTTAATCTATTTGTTTTCATTTAACACATCTTTTGCTCGTTGAGCTCAGTTTTGCAGTTTAGGAAATGAGCTTCCTGGTTTAGTCTCAGTCACACACATACTTGCTATAAAATTGGAAAGGCTGAAGAAAAACAGAGAAGAAGGGTGTCATGTGCTTTTAGATTATTCTTGTAAGACTTAGTCACTTTCCAAAGAGAGCTATTTTTAATAAAAATTATTTATTTCAGCCATTTTTATTGGAAGTTTTTATCATACGTGAACCTAAAAATGTTTAAGTTATTTTGATTTGTTTTTTATTTTACTTTAAGTTCTGGGCTACATGTGCAGAACGTGCAGGTTTGTTACGTAGGTATACGCGTGCCATGGTGCTTGGCTGCACCCATCAACCATCATCTAGGTTTTAAGCCCCACGTGCAGTAGGTATTTGTCCTAATGCTCTAGGTTTTTTGATTCTTAAAACAAAGTTGTGTTGTTATTGTTGATGTATACTCTGAAATCTGTTTTGATTCTAGCTGTGTCTATGACTGTTCATTACAGAGCTGCCTTTAACTCTGTTTTTAAAATAATTGCCTCTGTGAAGATACTTGTCAGTGTTACATACACACTCTCCCCTCTGTCATTCTGGCATAGGATGTTAATTTTTAATTTCATATAAACATGACTAAGCCTTGTCCCACATTTCTAAAATGAGACACATCTTTTATTGGTTAATTTATGCTCCCCCTCCCTTTTTTGTTTGTATTTCGAGTGTTGTGCAAGTTCCAGAAGAGGGCTTTTGTTTCCTGGAAAGGAGATCCGGTCAGCTGATAGCCAGCATTCCTTGTGTGTGTATATGTGTGTGTAATAGGTTTAACAGGTTTTTAAATATTATTTTATTTTTTGTCACTGGTTTTGAATTATTAAGAGCAACTTACTATGCACTCAGCAAACGTGTTCACAGTGGAGTTGTTGGGATGCTCTGTTTTCACTGATCTCTTTTCAACGACCCTCGTCCGACCTTATCTGCTGCACAGCGGCTCTCTGAGCGCCTGCACTCCACACTCTTCCCTCGCTCCCTCGGTAACAAACCGCGGTGTCCCTGGCGGCGGAGGACACAGATCACTGGGGTGGAGGGAGCACAGACTGGGGGGTCATGACTCAGAAACGGACTAAAGACCAGGGCAGAGGAGGGAAGCTGTGCAGAGAGGCCCAGGGACCCCTTTCCACAGCACTGCAGCCTCCGCCTCCTCAGCGCTCATTGGTGGAGAACATTTGATAAGTGCTGATTTAGGAAACTGTGTAAGGCTTAAATGCTGTGATTTAAACTGTGTACAATCTAAATGCTGAAGAACTCTCTTGAAATTTATTGATTATTTCAGCCTTCTATAGGGAGTCAGTACCAAAGTATACTTGTAGAGGTTGAGTAGTTCTTATTTCTTGGAACTCCAATTACTTCTAGTAAGGCATAAGCCTTCCCTTTAGTTCACATTTCTTAGTGAAATTATTTCTTGAGACAGTTAGGACTCATTCATAGGTCAACTCTATGATGAAGTAGAAAATCACAATTTATTATTATGATCAATACTCACCCTTTTTTTTTTTTTTGGAGATGGAGTTTCCCTCTTGTTGCCCAGGCTAGAGTGCGGTGGTGTGATCTCAGCTCACTGCAACGTCCACCTCCCAGGTTCAAAAGATTCTCCTGCTTCACCTTCCTGAAGAGCTGGGATTACAGGCATTCGCCACCACGCATGGCTAATTTTTTGTATTTAGTAGAGACGGGGTTTCACCATTTTGGTCAGGCTGATCTTGAACTCCTGACCTCAGGTGATCCACCCACCTTGGCCTCCCAAAGTGCTGAGATTACAGGCGTGAGCCACCGCACCCAGCCAATACCCACCTATGCTTATGAAAACAAATTACATCCCAATGTCTTTATAAACACACTTTCATACATGTCAGTTTGATTCAATTGTCCTGTGTATGCTTTAAAAAGATTCCCTTTCATTTTTTAAAATGCCTCTAAAACGATGTTCTCATTGATACTTTGTTTTTGTTTCTCTTTTTAAAGAAATGGGCACAGAAAATTACATTTAAACCTGCCTTCTCCAGAAGTATAGTAACAACTCCCATGTGAACAGCAGTTAATGTGTGTGGGGCCATTTTGTAAGAGATAAATGTATACACACACACACATATATTTACACACTAATCTCAACGATTTCTGTCCATTTTAGAGAAGAGGAAACTTGAGGCCCAGGCATTAAGTGGAAGGTCAAGGATTCCCACACATGCAGCCCAGAGAAGTAACAACCGTGCCCGGCCTCTGCTGTGGGCACTGGGCCCTTGGTCACTGGGGAGCTCTGAGTGGTTCATGTTAAGTTTGTAACTCTTTTTTTTTTTTTTTGAGACAGAGTCTTGCTCTGTCGCCCAGGCTGGAGTGCAGTGGCGCGATCTCGGCTCACTGCAGGCTCCACCTCCCGGGTTCATGCCATTCTCCTGCCTCAGCCTCCCGAGTAGCTGGGACTACAGGCACCTGCCACCATGCCTGGCTAGTTTTTTAATATTTTTATTAGAGACGGGGTTTCACCGTGTTAGCCTGGATGGTCTCGATCTCCTGACCTTGTGATCTTCCCGTCTCGGCCTCCCAAAGTGCTGGGATTACAGGCGTGAGCTACCGCGCCTGGCCAAGGCTTGTAACTCTTTATGAAGTCAGCTCTGCAAATTTGCATGGAGGGAGGATGTGAGATCCACTTAGATGGGCTGTAAGAAGTAAGGCTAGCAGTGCTGGTTCTGTTAAACTGGATCCTGCACCAGACATATTAATTAACTTACCATCAAACACTCGGCCCTTCTGGATATGAATTATATAATACTATAAGCATTAAGACAAAAAATGTTGTTTATTTAGTGGAACGAGTAGGTGAAACCCAGTCATAAATAATCAATTTTGAAGAGACGTGTCTGCCTGAATTTGACAAGTAGGAAAAGCATAGATTTTGACTTGCCCATCTGCCTATGTCAGAGATGGAGCCCAGGGATTCCAAGAAGCGGTAGTGGCAGGTCTCCCCGAGTCTGGGCACGGACACAGATTCACAGCCTTCTTGGGCTCTTCCACGCTGCTGGCCTAGAGCTGTGTCGTGAAGCAAACTGGCTGAGGGCGAGTCGTGTCCGAGATGGGTGGGCACAGTGCACATGGTTTTGTGGCTCTTTTTGGAATGGTGATACTTTGGTGTGGAAATTTTCACCCTCCGTCTGTTAGGTCAGGCTTGGCAGGTGTTTTCAGTGCAGGACCAGGCCTCTGTGAGCTGCACAGTCTCTGCTGGGGCCACTCGGCTCTGCCGCACGGCGCCGGCACAGCCCCAGACGGTCCGGAGTGCGCGAGTGTGGGCGGGTTCCGGCAGAGCTTCCTTTATGGACACTGACATTCCAAGGTCACATGTTAGGAAATACGATTCTTCTGTTGAGATTTTCCACCATTTTACACAAAGACAAGCGCCAGGCCAACTGTGTGACTCTTCCAATATGCCTCTATTGCTTCTGTTTTCTGAGAATGCGATTCTAGGGGTGAGTTATTCAGGACACATTCGGTCTTCATATGGTCCACTCCCCAAATTATTCCTAGGTATTTTAGAGATGTATCAATATCAGTTACAGAATCTTACCACCAGTGCATTATACATGTCTGTGGAAAATGGTTTTTATCTTCTTCAGGCTTTGAAGCAAATGTATTGTCAACAATTCATTAGCCATAGTCTAAGGTCAGCGAATTGCCTGAAAAACCCGTCGCAGTGGTTTGATCGCCTTCAGTCGGCACCAGTTGCTTTTGGCCCACTTGAGATCTGAGGGAAGGGAAGCCCTTGGGAGAGGCACTCTGTACTCACTGTGCAGACGGTTTGTTTGCATTCGAATACAGTCATTAATTGTAAAACTGTCTCCGCGTGTCAATTTAATTCTTCTTTTCCGTCTGAAGTTCGACCTCCTGTCTGTGTGCTAACGCCCCGTGTTTCTTGTTTCAGCTATCTGTACAAGAATGAGATCCAGTCAATTGACAGGCAAGCATTTAAGGGACTTGCCTCTCTAGAGCAACTGTAAGTGCCTCCTCTCTTCATGCTTTAGTTCTTGGATGCCGCCTGGCTCTTTTCCTCTCGTAGGGACCAGTCAACTGAGCTAGCTGTTTGCATGATGCATGACTGTGCTACCTGAGGTGCGGGGAGTACGTGCATGATGACGGAAAAACAGGCATGGGCGAGTCATTCGCCCTCCTCCCCGCCTTCCACCCAGCCAGCCTTCCACCCACCCCTCAGGATGCATCACTGGTTTCCCCTATGGTGGCACCAGACCCTGGGCCATGCTCTCCTGACGCCAAGGACAGTAAGATCAGTGGCATCCCTGTCACAACTTAGAGGAGAGACAGGCAGGCGCACAAGTCCGATCAAGGCGTCCTTCGCAGGGGAAATGTCCAGGGTGCCCGGGGAGCAGAGGGCTCTTTGCCTCGTTCATTGTTCCTCATTATGACTCTGAACCCATGGGCTGAATTTCTTCAATTGTGATGCCCTTATTTTGGAGAAAACCCTTTTTCCCTTGTAGTTCTAGTTAGTGTGTGCAGCGTGTAATGAAACACTCCTAGTTCCCTTGGCCGCCCGTGAAGTCGTACTTTGCTGTGAAGTCGTACTTTGCTGTGAAGTCAGCATGTTGATTTTTCATTACAATGTCCTGGTAAAAAGGAGGATTTGTCCTGGTTTGTTTGCTCGGCCAGTCACCTTTCACTCGGCAAGCTGAGCCCATTCCTGGGGAGTTGCAAGTTGTCACGGTTTTAGGAATGTGGATGAAAGCAGCTGTTTGCTGTGATGCAGTGTGACGTCCTCCTGCCACAGCTGCTGATCTCTGGTCACGGGTCACTGGGTGACTGGACACAGCGATGTTGTCAGAGAGTTTGAGGCCAGGCGGTGCGGGGCAGAGACCACTCTGGGACTGTGCATCCCGAGGACCCATAGTGCTCATGTTTCTGAAAGTGCATGTTGATTCAAGTGAGCACGGACAGGGCGTGGGTAGATTTGGGAAGAGATCGTCTGTCTCTGCGGAGAGGGACAGTGCACCTCATTGCAGAAACACATGGAGGTATGCAGGGAACCCCCACATGTAGGGAGAGCTTGCAAAGGAGCGAGCTCTCATATCCAGCAAGCGTGTCACTCAGTGGGGGCGAGAACATCTTCGTAGCAGACAGTTCTTCGATCCTGAATGGATTGGAAAACCCTCATCTGGCTTTGTGCTGAGTGAGTCCAGTGTTATTTTTAAGGAAGGAAAGGGCAAGTCAGGGGAGAAACCTGAGGCTGAACGAGGAAGGGCATCTGTGAATCGCCAAGTAGGTGTTCGCTGAAATTTTGGATGATGCGGGGGCTTTATGAGCTGGCCAGGCTGCCTTTAGCACCCAGGGTTAGGTGAGCCCTGGGGTCTCTGCTGCTGTGACGGGTTCCATTCATTAAACGCTGTATAGCGAGCCTGAGGGCAGCCCGGCCCCCGCCCTCAGGCAGGGAACTGCTGGGGAGGGGATAAGCGAGTCCACCAGACCTCAGTGAGAGACTTGGGCAAAGGCTGTGTGTCCAGGGAGGACGGCTTGTGCTGGACCCTGGCTAACTGCACCCCTTCCCCCGATCGGCTGTATAGCCCTGAGCTATTGAAAACAGGCATTCCTGGTGACACTGGAGACCGGAATGCAGGAATACCCTAGAGCCCGCAGATGCTGTCCTGGGGGAACTGAGTATCCCTGATCCGGAAAAGCTCCTTAGGCAGCTGTGGACACAGGACAGAAAACACACCTGGCCAGGCAGGAAACGCGTTTGAATTCAGTGATGATCTCGGTGTACTTGGGGAGTCATTTCCTGTCTTTGGTCCTGTTTCCTCAGCTGTTCAGGGAGGGGTGAAGGACACCCCAGGCTGCCGGAGCCCCGGCCTCTCTAAGATCCTGTGTACCCTGGCCCGTCATTTCCTGTAGCACCCATGCAGCAGGTGCCAAGTCCCACACGCGCAGCCGTCCCCCTGGCCAGCCTGCATTGCATTGCAGAGTCCGGGTGGAGGGATTTTTACAACCACCACTCTCCGTGGGGCTTGAAATCCCCCCTTTCCTTCCCTCGGTCAGCACCTCCTCATCCTTCTGGGCTTTGCTTGGGAGACTCCACCCCTGCCTGCCTGCACTGAAGCCTCGCTGAGCAGCTCACGGCCACTGTGTGTTGATGGTGCCTGGGTCTCACACTGGCGTGTGCTGCGAAAGACCAAGGACCCCAAGAAACCACAGGCGCTCTGTCAGCACACTGCCCGGCAGAGACGAGGCTCCAGGGATCACGTAGGGCTCGGCCTTCCTCGGGACCCCCGCGTCAGGTGCTTGCCCGTCATGCTCGCCCACGGCGGGTTTCCTTGTCTTCCTGCTCCAGTTTTTCCTGCCCTCATGTTTCCCATTCGTGCGCAGTGCTGAGCACAGACCTGTCCCAGGACAAGGGGCAGGGACAGTCTGCGTTTAGGGCCCTCTGGCTGCAGGTGTCTGCAGAGACTCAGTGTGGCCTGTGTGGGTGCTGCCCAGGGAGCTGGCCCCAGGATGGGGGGGTCCCTGGCAGCCGCACTCTGGTGCCCTGGCGGTGACGATATTCTCAGAATGCCCACAGACCTGATTCTCAGGTGTGCGTTCTAGAGACTCTTCCTTTCTATGGAGTTCTGAAGACCTGTGAACGCTGGCATGCTGCTGCTTTACTCATTTTGGCCTTCTGAAGAAGTGCTCATTTAAAATGTGTGCTGGCTGCAGGGAACGCCTGAGTGGGCAGGAGGGGTCTCCCAGCAGAGCACCCCAGCGAGAATACTGACTTTGTGTTTGACTTACGAGGAAAAAACCCACTTTTCAAAACGAGAAATTTCGTATTCAGGAAAAATTAGAAAGAATGAGTTATACCTAAAAGTACAAATTGTAGAAGTATGGAGACATGTGAAATGGAAAGAAATAGAAACACTGGGTGTTCTGTACCATCACACACCCGAGGAAAGACGGTCTCTTGTTTAACGCTTCAGGATTGATGGAGAAAGTTGTGTGACATTCTTTTTGTGTTTCCTTTGTGGTCTTGAAGAGTATATTTGTATCTGACAGTATACTCTCTGCCAAGTATGTGATGATGCCCCTGCCAAATTCATACGAGTTAAAAGATTTGAGTGAAGGTATTCACCTATTTATGTATGTGCTATCATTAAAGTTATGCTTTAGATTTTTGCTTTTTTCCATATATTTTGGAAGCGAAAATGGCCTAGTCAGGCCGTTCTCACTTGGTGTCAAGGACCTCAGTGAGCACCTCTAGGCCTCCCTCGCCCTTACCCAGTCACTAGGGTGGATGTCTGTGCCTGGTGTTCAGTTGTATTTATTGAATCATTTGATAATTTTATGTATTTTTCATACGACGTAGGAAGTCTAGTGAGTGAGCTGTCTATTGATACCTGAATTTGAAATGACTAGGAAAAAAATTGGGGGCAAAAATATGGATCTAAGAAAATAAATAATTGTAAGTTATACTTTTTTTTTCTTTTAACTGCTCTAGATACCTGCACTTTAATCAGATAGAAACTTTGGACCCAGAGTCGTTCCAGCATCTCCCGAAGCTTGAGAGGCTGTGAGTTGTGTGTTTGTGTTGTTCCTGCCTTTCCATTCACAGAGCCCAGGCCTCAGTCACTGGCTTGGTTAGATTAAGGTCAATATCCACCAAACACCTGAAAACTGTTTTGATATAAAGTCCATATTTCTAGTCTAACAATTTGGAAATAGGACTTATAATTTTCTCTTTAATTGAAAGTGTTGATAAAATAGGAAAAAAATCCATTTCTTTGCTGGAGTAAACAACATTGTTTTCAGATTCGTTTGTATTAAATAAATGTAATCACTGAGATTTTTTAAAAGCTGATGTATATTTGACTGCTTATATTCTTTTCTACACATTTTAAGACATATTTTTCAAAATTGGTTTGTTATAAAATCTCTTTTAACAGATTTTTGCATAACAACCGGATTACACATTTAGTACCAGGGACATTTAATCACTTGGAATCTATGAAGAGATTGTGAGTATAATAATACCTTTTGTGTTTCCTTTGCTGCAAATCCTTACTTCTCTCTGTTGTCCATTCACCTGGTTCTTTTTCAAGTATAGTAAAATGTTGATAACAATCTGATTCTGACAGAATGAGAATATATGGAGGGTAGATTGAATCCATTAGAGAGCAAAATGAAAAACATGTGGCTCAGACAATGTGGCAAATAGTTACTCCTTTGATAGGCAATTAAGACTTAAAAAAAATTTTTTTTCAAGATAGGGTCTTGCTCTATTGCCCAGGCTGGAGTGCAGTTGCATGATCACAGCTCACTGCAGCCTCAGCCTCCCGGGCTGAAGCAATTCTTCCAAATAGCTGAGTAGCTGGGACTACAGGCACATACCACCATGCCCAGCTAAGTTTTGTAATTTTGTGTTTTTTTTGTTTTTCTTTCTTTTTTTCTTTCTTTCTTTTTTCTGTGACAGGGTTTTGCCGTGTTGCCCAGGTTGGTCTTGATTTCCTAAGCTCAAGTTATCTGTCCACCTCAGCCTCCCAAAGTGCTGGAATTACAGGCGTGAGCCACCATGCCCAGCCAACATTTTAAAAAATCATCTTTAAATTCATCAAATTAATTTTTAATTCCAGTGCATACTTTACTGGTAGAAGTAAAACCAGTGTAGAAGGAACCCCTGTGCTGTATTCTGTTTGTTTCTACAGCATACTAAGGAGGCTGATCGCCACCCTTTTTTTGTTTGTTTGTTTGAGATAGAGTTTTATTCTTGTTGCCCAGGCTGGAGTGCAATGGCTCGATTTCAGCTCACTGCAACCTCTGCCTCCTGGGTTCAAACGATTCTCGTGCCTCAGCCTCCCTAGTAGCTGGGATTACAGGCACGTGCGACCATGCCTGGCTAATTTTTGTATTTTTAGTAGAGACAGGGTTTCACCATGTTGGCCAGGGTGGTCTTGAACTCCTGACCTCAGGTGATCCACCCGCCTCGGGTTTCCAAAGTGCTGGGATGGCAGGCATGAGCCACTGCACCCATAATCCCACCCATTTTTTAAGGCTTCCAAATATACTTTTTCCTTATACTGAGCTATTTCTTGTAATTAAGGCATTTTATTACTGGCGGAGAAAGTTGTGACATTCTTTTTGTGTTTTCCTTCATGGTCTTGAGCCATTATTTTCAGTTAAATAGTACTGAGTATATGCAATGAACTAGACCTAGAAAGAAACAGAAAATGCCAGGAGACAAGCCTGACTCTAGAGTGGGCTTACGGTGTGTGTTTTATCTATTCAGTGAAATGAAGTGGAGTAAAACGTAGACCTTCAGGACTGTTTGTGATTTTTTTTTTTTCTTTAGGATAAAGATATCACAAGCCAAACTAAAAACTGCATCCTGAGTAGGAAGATTGGATGAATATTTCCGTATTTGATAGATAACAGAGAGTAGAAAGAAATTACCAGATAAATGCTCTAGAAAGTAGCCAAGTTTAGGGCAGACTGGTAACAGCCTGGATGATGCTGACAGCTGCCTTCCCTCTGTTTTCAGCCTCTCTCTGGGCGTCTGGCAAGGTCCCCCTCTCCTGTTTGCTCACTTTACTAGAGGTGCTGGAACACTGCAATCCCAGACTGAGATGCTGTGTTAGATGTACAGAGCTGCATCTAGAGGGCATGCTGTGTCCTGGCTGCTGTCCGCTGGGAGCAGTCTCTAACCTCACGTCCCTGAGGGGCCCCAGGCTGAGGAGGGCGCACCAGCTGCCCTACCTCTCCAGACCTCCTGAATAGCCCTCTCTGCTTCAGAGCAGATGAAGGTTGGGGATCCTGTGCTTCCTCGGGTGCCCGGAGCAGCTCGCTCCGCCAGGACCGACTGGCCAGATGTCATATACCGGACCGTGACCATCCAGGTCTTGCATGTGCCCATGGTCCTGTACTGACCTTCAGCTGTGGGCACAGGTTGGGTGCCCTGGGCACGTGGCTGACACTGTCCTCCTCACAGCCTCCTCACCTGAGAGCTGTGCACCTGCTCACGTGGGAAAGGGGGATTCTGGTCCTGAGACCAGTTCTGTGTTCCTGTCCCCTCTGGGCTCATGTCCAGGAGAACCTCGGATGGGAGGTGTAGCCTCCCCTTCCCCTCCTGGAGCCAACGTCGGCCCCTAGTGATGCCCTCACCCTGCCGCCCTGGTGAGCACCTCTCGGGGTCCCATCCCCATCTGGAGAGTGACCTGGGGCCACCTCATCCAGGGTTAATAGTGAGCACGTCTGTTGCAGGACTTTTCCTTAATTCAGCGAAAGGTGGGGTCCTTGTTACGTGGCCACAAAAATTTAGTCTCACAGACTATTTGAAGAGGGAGAAAAATGGGAATTATTGGGTAAAAAGGAAAAAAAGTGGGGGAAACAGAGACCCTTAGCAAAGCAAGAGAGTGTGTTTCCTGCCAGTGGCTTCCTGCCTCGCAGACTGAATTCCACCCGTGAAGAGGAGGGCCAGGCTTCTCCCCCCGCAAATGGCACGAACCTCTGTGGGCTCCACCCCAGTGCGCACCCCTCCCAGTGCGCAGGCCGGCTGGAAGGGCCTGGGGACCCCATCCCACCTGGCTGTCCTGGATTGAGAGGTGACCACATGCTAGCAGCCCTCGCTCTCGGCGCCTTCTCGGCCTCGGCGTCCACTCTAGTGGTGGCGGGCTCGAGGGCTCCTCAGGCACCACCAGAGTGGACACCGAGGCCGAGAAGGTGCCGAGAGCGAGGGCTGCTAGCATGTGGTCACCTCTCAGTCTCACATCCAGCTGCCAGCCGCTTCCAGCCCTCGTCCTGTAGCCTGTGTTTGCTACCTGGAACTCTGCCCCCAGACAGCTTCTTCCCCGTGTGCGGAGACGACACTTTTCCCAGGGTGAGGCACATCCTGCCCGTGCTTCCCTTGTTGGGACAGGATGTGCCACTCACTGGAAACTTTCCAGGTCAACTTGGACCTCAGGAAACTTAGGTGTGAACCCCAGCCGGGAGATGCAGCCGTCCCCTCCCACACTCCCTGGGAAGGCTCAGGCGGGAGTGAGATGGTGTAGAGCTGTCCTGCCCGTGATGACGGGCGTTGGGTGACAGTGGTGGTTTTGTGGCTGTGGTTCTCATGTTACTGATTTCTGTGAGTGGCTCCCACCCGGTCTCCTTCACAAACTTCCCTGACCTGTGCCGCCGGCGCACTCCTTCGTCTTTAACTCGACACCCGATGTCTGAGTGTGCACCCCCCCTTTGCTACTCACGCCTCTCCGGTTAGTGCCTCCAGGGGTACTGTGCACCCCCGGGCTCTTCCTGGTGATGTGTGTGTCTCTACATCACTCCCTGAGTCAGGCACTGGGGCTTGGATTCCACCACGGGACGCGTCCCATCCCCGTGTCGCAAGCCCGGCAGGCCTGGCGCATGTTTCCCGACGCAGGACCTGGAAGCCCTGTCTGATGGACGGATGGACAAGCCCACCCACCCCGTGTCTCACCAGCTGCATCTTCCTTCCCACAGGCGACTGGACTCAAACACACTCCACTGCGACTGTGAAATCCTGTGGTTGGCGGATTTGCTGAAAACCTACGCGGAGTCAGGGAACGCGCAGGCAGCAGCCACCTGTGAATATCCCAGACGCATCCAGGGACGCTCAGTGGCAGCGGTCACCCCGGAAGAGCTGAACTGTGGTGAGTGGCCCGACACGCACACTCCATCCACACACACATTGACACACACCGTTTACACACACATCATTTACACACCATCCACACACACACACCATCCACACACAGACATTTACACATACCATCCACACACACCATCTACACACACACCATTTACACACACACCATCCACACACACACACCATCCACACACAGACATTTACACATACCATCCACACACACCATTTACACACACACCATTTACACACACACCATCCACACACACACACACCATCCACACACATTTACACATACCATCCACACACACCATCTACACACACACCATCCACACACACCATCCACACACACACATTTACACATACCATCCACACACACCATCTACACACACACCACACACACACACCATCCACACACATTTACACATACCATCCACACACACCATTTACACACACACCATCCACACACACCATTTATAGACACAGACAGACACAATCCATCCACACACACACGCACATACCTTCTACACACACACCATTTATAGACAGACACAAACCACACACGCACATACACGCATGCACACACCATCCACACACTACACACACATGCACACACCATTTATAGACACACACACAGATACCACACACACACACACACCATCCACACACCACACCCACACATTTACACACACACCATTTATAGACACACAGACATAAACAGACACAAACCATCCACACACGCACACGTACACACCATCTACACACACACAGACACAAACCACACATACACATGCACACACCATCCACACACACCACTTACAGACATGCAGACACAAACCACACACACACACACACACACATGAACACACCGTCCACACACACCATTTATAGAGACACACGCAGACACAAACCACACATGTACATACACACGAACACACCATCCACACACTCACACCATTTATAGACACACACACATATGCACACAGGCACGCACACACACGGCTGTTTATTTTGGTAAGGTGAAAGGCTCTCCCTGTGTGATGGTTTTATAATATGACAAAAATACATAGTTTTGTTTTTTTTTTTTTTAAGTTTCTTGTAGCTCAGTTCTTGATGGAGCTATGGCAGGGGCAGTTAGAACTGAGAGCTGCCTGGTGGCTGGGGGTACTACACCACTCAGATTTCTAGCCTGGGGAGCAAAAGAGGCCCAGACCCCTGTGCAGCCGCCTGCCTGCACTGCTTCCCCACCCCGGACGCAGACTCCGCCCTCAGCTCTGCAGGGCACTGGCTGTCAGTGGCTCCAGAAACAGCCCTTGATGGAAGGAGCTGCCCCACGTGTCCCTGAAGGGAGGGCCCTCAGTGCTCGGGGGACCCAGGGACCTGTGCTGCCCAACTTGGCAGCTCTGCTAAGCTGTGTGCGTCCCTGTGAATCAGTCGAGGCCCTGTTATTGCCGCTAATGCTCCTGAGGTTGTGCCCTTGGAGATCTCGTCGTACTTTTACTCCTTACTCCAATTTGGCTGTCAGTGATGATTCTTGTTTTTTATAATAGCTTTATGGAGGTGTTGTTGCCGTGCCAGACAATTCACCCCGTTCAGGTGTATAATTAGGTGGGTTTTAGGATGTCTGCAGGGTTGTGCAGCCTAAATAATGAAGAAAGCAGTGAAAGCTTATTTTGATTTTGTGGTGATGGGGAGCCATAGGAGGGTTTACAGAATGTTGGGATGATGTTTGTATTCTAGGAGGAGCTTTTTGGCAACCCTAGGGAGAGGGAACTGGGGAGTGTGTGAGGCAGGCGGGGAGGCCAGACTAAGGCCGGAGGGATGAGAACCTCCATGAAGCCAAGGGCTCCAGTGCCGCAGAGGAGAGAGAAGAGTAGGCAGGGTTCCCAGAGTGATGTGGGAGCACGGGGAGGGCTGGGCAGAGCCGCCCCAGCCTCGCGACCTGGGCTGTGCAATGCTGGGGAGACGGAAGGAGGCCATCCAGGAGGAGCCCTTGCTGACGGCCCCCAGTTGGGTCCGAGGGCCTTTGTTTTGGTTGCCAGGCAGAATGGCAGCGCTGAGCAGAGCCAGCTCCAGTGCACACACACACTCGTACCTGCGCTTGTGTGTGCCCCACTGCAGGCACTCACTTGTACACACCTGCGTGTGGTTGTGTTTTTCTTCTTGTGATGCTCACAGCATGTACATGGAGACAGATTTGCACACTGAGGTGATGAGGCAGAGATGGGAGCCTAGGCCTGCCCTCAGCGTGGTTCCCTCACGGCTGCCGAAGGGAGCCTTAGAGAAGGCCGCTCCCTGTGCAGGCCTGGAGCTCCGGAGCGGCCGCCAGGGACAGGAGCCTGGGAGCCGTCAGCCCTCGGGTGGCCCCTGGGAGCCGTCAGCCCTCGGGTGGCTGCTGGAAGCTGTGTGGAGTCAGGGCACGCAGGAGGCGGGAGAGGCCGTTCTTCCCCTTGTCCAGGGTGGAGGGTGAGGGGCGGGGCAGCTGTGGAGGAGGGAGGCTGGGAGTTGCTCCAGCTGTGGTGTCTGCCACCTGCCTGTGCTTTTAGAGACTTATTCTTTCAGCGATGCTTTATCTACAGAGTACGACTTTTTGTCTTTTATTCACTGAAAATAGTGACCTGTGGCGTGTCCACTCTGCACTGGTGTTTGGCTTTCCCGAAGGGCCTTCAGGGGACGCCGAAGGCTGTCATTTGGGGCTCATCTGCCCGGCTCTGAGCCAGCCTGTCCCTCAGGTGGTCAGAACATGGCGCCCTTTGGCGCAGACATCATGTGGATCCACACCGTAGACGGGGCTGTAGGGAAGCCGGTCTGGCAGTTTTGTGGTGGATGTTTATGGCTGAATTACGCCTTTGGGCATCTGTGGTTTTCTCTTGGACACAGAGGACTCAACGTGGGTTGTCGTTTATTTTCATGTCATGATTTACACTAAAAAGGTTTCCGTTTTCTTGTTGGGCACAGAAAGGCCCCGGATCACATCCGAGCCCCAGGATGCAGACGTGACCTCGGGGAACACCGTGTACTTCACTTGCCGAGCCGAAGGCAACCCCAAGCCTGAGATCATCTGGCTGCGAAACAAGTGAGTTGGGGCCAAACAGAAATGTCCCCCACGCATCTCTCAGAGTTACACCTGGACACCCAAACCGCATCTCACTCCCCACCAAGGCCCACGTCCACTCTTCCCCCGCCATGTAGGGAAAAGTACAAGGGATGGGATATTTCTGCTCTTTTCCGGTCTTACATGGCAGGGGGTGTGACGATGTTTCTGCCACGCTCAGGCCCCTTCCCCACTCTCTCCTGGGCAGCACAGGGGTGCCCTAACCGGGCACCGCGTCCCTGCGGCCCTGCCCAGTGGGAGGGAGGAAGAGCTTGCTGCTTGTTCTCTCCCTGCCCACTGACCTCTGGCAGCAGCCTGTTTGCTCTGGTCACTGTCGTTGGCAGCCTTGACCTGGGGCATTGTGACCAACCTGAGCAGGTGTGGGCGGGGCCCTGACCTCTGCCCGGACGGCGTCTTCAGGAGACAAGTGCCGTGCAGCTGCTGACACAGGTTTGCTCAGCTCCCGTGTAGATCTAACTTGTCTCCCAAACAAAGAAAGTCTCCCCTTGTGTCCACAAACATGGTGTGGGCCTGTTAAGGCTAAATTGGTCCCGGCTGCTGGCTGTCAGGGCGACAGAGGGAAGTCCTACCACTGACCATCACGTGTTCCGGCAGCAAGCTGCACCTGTGAGCCCAGGTGTGGGGAGCACCCCTGCCCCGCTCAGGTTTGCGAGCTGGGGCCGTGTTGGTGAAGGAGTAGTGGAGTCTACGGGGAGAGGTGGGAGGTGGGAGGAGGTGAAAGGCGTGCAAGGGGGGTGGGTGGGGCAGGACCTGTGGTGCGGGGGCAGAGAGACCTAGGTGGGAATGAGGTCAGATTGCCCAAAGGCACCTGGGGTCAAATCACTGAGGGTCCTGAGTTGGAGTGGAGCACTTTCAAAGTGACCTTTTGAAAGGAATCCTTAAAAGAAAATCGTGAAGTAAAGCCACCATGTCCTGGCTTCTCCCATCTGCCTGCGTGAGGACAGCTTCTGAAGGAGCTCCTCCTGCCGGCCCAGCCCCAGCGCTCCTGCGCTGCTCCTCTCTGGCCATGTTTAGTCATGAGGGAGCAAGAGGGATGCGTCTGAGATGTGAGCCCTGTGATACTCGGGCAGATAGATGAGGCACACACGGAGTCATTGTTCCAGACTCCAGAGGCAAACCGGGCTGGGCTTGGCTCTCGGGCAAGGCGGTGTTTATAGAAGAGATGGACAGGAGCAGGGAACTGGCTGCCCCCAGTTGTCACGAACAGAATGGGAAGATGTGTCCATGCTGAAGAGGACATGGGAGGTTTGTTCCAGCTCTAGATTTTGTTATCCTCATGACTGAAAGGTCATGTTGACCTTGGCTGCAGTGCCGGACAAGCAGCCTGTAAGGTGCCGTTACTCTGTTCACAGTTCTTGTCTTGGATGACTCCCAAGTAGATGAGATTTAAAATCCAGAGAACACTGGAGGAATTCTGCAGTATATTATGTTGTGTGCATGTAAAAGTCAGGGAAGCATAAATTTGGCCCCAGTCCATCACACCTACATTTAATATATGAAAAAATTGATGCCCAAAGTTGAAATCTCACAGCTAAATATGGCAGAGCTCGAGCCGAGGTCCTGAGGCCTGGTGACCTGTGCTGGGTTCTGCCCTCCACCAGCTGGAGTCTCACCTGCTGGCCTCACCTGCCTGCCAGCTGGCCTTACCTAACACCCAGAGTCACCTGCAGGCCAGCCTCACCTGCTGGCTCGCCGTGTTTCTGGGCAGGGGATTGGGCCACATCAGAGAGAGTCGTATTTATCGGGCCTGAGCTGACATTGCTTCCGTCTAGCAAGCCCTGTGAGTAAGGACAGATTGCAGGTTGGGGGATTGGTGCCAGGCAGAGGAGAGCATGAGGAAGATTTGGGAGAAGGTGGGTGTTGGTCTTTTGAGAGCGTCCCCAATGGTTTGGCAGCATGCTAGCAGATGTCTGAGGGCGGTCGTGGGAAAGTGCTTTTGCACAGTGCGGGGGCTGCTCCTGCATGAACGACCCAGCGTGGTGCAGGCTCCACACATTCCTTAGGAAACGCGCGTGGAAGATGATGAATCTCGTGCACGGAGGAAGTGGGTTTCTGTTTCACAGAGGCCTTGTCTGTCTTGACGATCTGGAAGCCAGAGTTCTCGTAGGCCCATCTGCATTCTCAAGAGGGCTCCGTGCCTGGCTGTTCTTACTCAGTCCTCACACTTGCCATAGACTGTGATCTCAGTGGCATCCAGTGTCACCTCTCTCCTCTTCATCTGCTTCTGTGTAAAGGGAACTAAAGCAGTTACAGGTGGGTGAGGGGAGAGGCGGCAGGACTGAGCATTGGGGTAAAGGTGTTGCAGCCTTTAAGTTACAGGTGGGTGAGGGTTGGAGGCGGCAGGACTGAGCGTTGGGGTAAAGGTGTTGCAGCCTTTAAGTTACAGGTGGGTGAGGGGGGAGGCGGCAGGACTGAGCGTTGGGGTAAAGGTGTTGCAGCCTTTCTTGGCTGCCGAAGTGTGTGTGATGCAGCGTGGCCCCGGGGAGGTCATTACTGCCCGAGGACTGACCGAGCCATGTGAGGGTGAGGTCACCCGTGTCCTGGCCTGTTCATGGTGCAGCTCCACAGGTTCCTCCCAGATCCGAGAGGGAGGCCAGCCAGCAGCTTGCAGGCACTGTTTGTTAAAATACAGATAGAGAGGCCTGGCACACTCCTGCAGTCCCAGCACTTTCAGAGCTGAAGGCAGAAGGAGTGCTTGAGCCCAGGAGGCTGAGGCTGCAGTGAGCCATGGTTATACCACTGCACTCCAGCCTGGGCCGCAGAGTGAGACTCTGTCTCTAAAATAAAAAAATAAAATACACGTAGGTATATCTTCGGCGTTTAGTAATGTAAAAATGTTTCTACCCTTTTTAGTTAATTCACCAGAAACAAAAAAAAATGTTTCCTTGGAATTTTTTCCATTTTGTTCATTGCTTTCTCCTTTGGAATTAGGAACACTTTAAAACATGTAGATAGATCAACACGTGAATACTAAGGATAAGTATCTGAGTGAATGAGATGTGCGAATACTCGGTCCCCTTTTCAGAATTGCCTGTTAGGTCAGGGGCTGCCAGGAAGGAGGAGACCCTGGAAGGTGAGCTGTTGCTCTCACGAGCTCTGATACGCCTGCTGCAAGGCTGGAAACCCCTGTGCTGGGGATGGGTGAGGTACGTCTTTGTGCCTTCAACACTTGACCAGACCAAATTTCTGTCTTTGTAGTAATGAGCTGAGCATGAAGACAGATTCCCGCCTAAACTTGCTGGACGATGGGACCCTGATGATCCAGAACACACAGGAGACGGACCAGGGTATCTACCAGTGCATGGCAAAGAACGTGGCCGGAGAGGTGAAGACGCAAGAGGTGACCCTCAGGTACTTCGGGTCTCCAGGTATGTGGTGGGCATTTCACACCTGGGTTCCGCCCAGAATTGTCGTCCCTCAGTATCTGCCTTCTCCTTTCCTTGCACCCCAACTCAGTAAAATAAGAAAGAACTTTGAAGTCTGAAGTTGAAGCTGCAATACAGGGTTGGCTCACAGAGCTTTCGAAGCGCAGGGTCATAGATGATCCATGAGTGGTGCTATGGTCCCCAGTTAGCCCCTCGTCTGGGGACACACTCATAGTCCACACAGCCGGGGCAGTCCGTGCTGTGAGAGAGGGCCTTGGGAACCTGGAGAGACTGTGCTACCCCCTGACGCACTGACCCCACCACCCAGGCGCCCTCTGAAGGGACAACTACTCAGGCACAGCCAGCTGTTGCCATGTGGTAACAAGGTCTCTATTTTGCGAAGGGCTTGGATTATGTAAAAGGAACCACAATTCTAGATTTTTATCCAATATTTTCATGTTTAAGATAATGGCACCTAAATTTAAAACATTTAAAAACTGTCTCAGCCACGTCAAGTCTAGCTGTGGCCTCTCATCCATCTGGGCCCCACCAGGTTGCAAACTCTGCTCTGATCCACCTGTGTTATCCATGGCCATTGCTCAGAAGAGGAGCTGGGCCCTTGCAGAACAGCGGAATGGGGCGTTGGGTGTACCCCACGGCTCTGGGAAACGATGCGGATCCCTTCACGCCTCTGGACGGGTCTGCGTGTCCTCCTGTGTGGAAGCCGGTAGATTTGGAGCCCTTACCCAGGGATGCTGCAGGTGTAACTTCCTCTCTGAAACCTTCTGGTTTCCTTTAGCTTCAGCCACAAATCATGCCAGGGTCGCTGTTTCCCTGGTATTTTGTATTTCAGGCCATTATGGTTATAAAACCTTTTGTTTGGCAACGTAAGTGGTTTTGGTGTTTCTTGTTTAAATGCCGGCTCCTTAATTGGCCTAATCTCTGTATCACCTGGTACATCCCAGCATAGACACAATCAACGGGTACCGATGGCTGAGAATTCCCGGCTCTCACATTTCTGTTCAAAGGAAAGCCCAGTGATATAGTACTGCTGACTCAAAGCCCTTAATCAAACAACGTTCCACATGGTCAGCACAAGGCGTTCAGCATCTTTCCAAAGTCAGTGCTGTGGGCCTGTGCAGAGAAGTGAAGACACAGCCGCTGCTCCCAGAAGGAGCCTGGGCTCTGTTTTTAAGGCATTAAAAAGTCCACAAAATAGAGACAAAAAGTTATGTAGTACTGTTAAGTATGTGTTACAGACAAAGGAGAATAACCATGGATTATGAGTAATGAACTACTTAGGAGAGTTACTATGCGAGTAGGTTGATTGATTCCTGGACAGGAATGTTTAGCCAGCTCTTTATGGCTTGAGAGTTCCAAATTTCGCTCCTTTTGATCTGAATTCTTGGGTCTTTCTCAGGAATAACAGCCCTATTTAGTATACTAGTCTGAACATGTGGGTGTAGCTCCCTCAGATACAAATGAAGAGTCTCCTGCCATCCGGCGCACAGGGAGTTACTGCAGCATGGGGGAACCAGCCCTGGGAAGCCCAGAAGCCTAGGCCAGGCTGACACACTACAGCCTGCAGTCCACACCTGCCTACTGCCTGTTTCTCCTAAGGTGTATGAATACTTTTCTGCAATTTTAAATGATCAAAACTTTTAAAAGAACAGTATCTTATGACGACATGACAGCTAGAAGAAATTCAAGCGTCACTGTCTATGATTAAGTTTTCTTGGAGCATGACCACACTCATTCTTTTGCATAGTGTCTATGGCTGCTTGTATGCTACCCTGGCAGAGTTGAGGAGTAGCAACAAAACCTGCGTGGCCTTCAGAACTTGGAACAGGAGCAGTCTGGCCCTTTACAGAAAAAAAATGGCCAACTGCTGTTGCAGACTATGGTAATAATGTATAGTAATAGGAAAAGAGTGACATGGAGGTCTCCGTGGGCCATAAAGGGGCATATTGCACCTATTATCCTGAAGCTTTGTGATTAGGGGCATATAAAAAGTTTGCAGTTTTTATCTGTCTGATGAATTACATTTTTGATCAATAACACTTCTATCAGTGCTTTTTGCTTCTAGGTAAATTTGTTGTAAGATACGTAAAAGCAGCCTCTACTTGATCTTTATTGTCAGGTGTATCTTTTCCCACCATTTTTCTCCAAGCCTTTCCACGTACACATGTTTGAGATGTTTAATATAAATAACACAGAGTTAGAAATTTTTTTAAAATCCTAAGATTTCCTTAAAGTTAATCCATTTAAATATGTTTATTGTAGTTAACAATATGAGATTTATAAATTCTACCTCTTATTTTGAACTGTTTGTCCAAACTTTTTATGTTTTTTGCTTTAATTGGAAATAATTGTTTTTCATATTTGCTTCCCACTACCAGTTTGCACACTATATGCCCATTTCTGTTCTTTTAGTGGTTAGCCTAGAAAATTTTAAATGCATTCTTAAATTGCCAAAGCCTAAAGTTAGTGTAACCTTCCCCTCTAACATGTATTCATCCCGCTGAGTTGACGTGCTTAGTTCTGTTTTGTGTTTTTTTTAACCTATAAACATTATTATTTTGTTCTTCTAGTGTTTGTCTGGATGCATCCACGTGGTTCCCACTTCCTTTGTCCTTCCTTTGTTTATCTCAGCTCTTCTGTCGGGGATCACCTTCCTTCTGGCTGATGTGGGGGGAGCTGGGCAGCAAGCTCATGTGAGCACCAGGTTTTGGTGAAGAACACTTAAATGAGATTTATTTATCTCTTGTACTGGGCGTCGTTCCCTGGGTGGGGCAGGCAGGTTTTGAAGTTAGTTCTTTCTCATGCCGAGGGCACAGCACTGTGGGGATGCAGCTGTTCAGTTTTCTGTCGAACTTCTCTTCGTGGGCCTCTGTTGATCTGTGTCTTGTCTTCTGTACCGCACGAGGCTCTTTAAAGCTCAATTTAAGTTATAAGGGTCTGCAAATGCCCTCAAGGCCGACTTTGACTTTGGTGTTCCTACTTCTTTCTGTGAGTAGCTTCATGGTTTCCAATTTGTTATTCTGATAGAAATGCTAATATTAAATGTAATTTCTGTATTTTTTGTAATTTATACTTAAATATTTGACTAACACAGCTTACATATTAACGTATATAAAAAGGTAGAAAGTCGTCCCGGCTCTTACCGTCATGCGCTCAATTCCCTGTTCCCTTCCCCTCTTCCCAAAATGCTTAGTAGTTTCTTCCCTGTGTGTATCCAAAAAAAAAAATGTAAGCGTATTTGAGGCAAGTGATTTTTCTCAGATGATAGCTTAGAAATCTTTCTAGTCTTTCACTTTTGATACATCAGTTTTCTTACTCTCTTTCTTCCTATAGCTGCATAGAATTCCATGATCTAAATGCACCCTGAATTTATTTAACAAGTTCCCTTTTGGAGTGAATTTAGATTTTTTTCCAAATCTTTAGCTCTCACAGTTCTGTGTTCTTTATTCAAAAGCCTTTGGGCCAGATGTCTTTTGATATTCAGAAACTTGGGGAAATTTTTGGAAGGGTAGCATAGTGTAAAATCCACATACCAATTTAGATGGTCAGCAGAGTCTGGGATAGTACCCTGTAATCAATGTATTAATATCCTATAGCAAACTGTATGGATATTCACAGAAAGTAGAATAAAGGCTATAAATAGCCTCGTGCTAGATAGATCAAGTTTTCCAAACAAATAAGTTATGAAAAAATAATGATTTTTGGAGTTTTCTGAATTTTAGCGTGGTGGATAAGGATGGTTGACCTGAACAAACAACAGGGCAAAAGGAAAACAAACTCAAATTTATTATTTATTTATTTATTTAGACAGAGTCTCGCTCTTGCCCAGCCTGGAGTGCAGTGGTGAGATCTCAGCTCACTGCAACCTCTGACTCCCTGGTTCAAGTGATTCTCCTGCCTCAGCCTGCCGCGTAGCTGGGACTACAGGTGTGCGCCACCATACTGGCTAATTTTTGTATTTTTAGTAGAGGCAGGGTTTTGCCATGTTGGCCAGGCTGGTCTCGAACTCCTGACCTCAGGTGATCTGTCCACCTCAGCCTCTGAAAGTGCTGAGATTACAGGCGTGAGCCATCACATCTGGCCCAAACAAAAATTTATTTGGACATATGACATTTTATGTGCTTGTAAAAATAGCTATGGATTAAGTTTCTAGCAGAATATATATATATATATTTTAAATTTTACTTGAAGTTCTGGGATATATGTGCTGAATGTGCAGGTATGTTACGTGAGTATACATGTGCCATGGTGGTTTGCTGCACCCGTCAACCTGTCGTTCAGGTTTTAAGCCCCACATGCATTAGATATTTGTCCTGATGCTCTCTGTCCCCTTTCCTCCAAACCCCCGACAGGCCCCGGTGTGTGATGTTCCCCTCCCTGTGTCCGTGTGTTCTCACTGTTCAACTCTCACTTATGAATGAGAACATGCAGTGTTTGGTTTTCTGTCCCTGTGTTAGTTTGCTGAGGATGATGGTTTCCAGCTTTATCCATGTCCCTGCAAAGGACATGAATTCATTCTTTTTGATGGCTGCATAGTATTCTATGGTCTGTATGTGCTACATTTTCTTTATCCAGTCTATCACTGATGGGCATTTGGGTTGGTTCCAAGTCTTTGCTATTGTAAATAGTGCTACAGTAAACATACATGTGCATGTGTCTTTATAGTAGAATGATCTATAATCCTTTGGGTGTATACCCAATAATGGGATCGCTGGGTCAAATTATTTTTCTGGTTCTAGATCCTTGAGGAGTCGCCACACTGTCTTCCACAATGGTTGAACTAATTTACAACCCCAGCAACAGCGTAAAAACATTCCTATTTCTCTGCATCCTTGCTAGCATCTGTTGTTTCCAGACTTTTTAATGATTGCCGTTCTAACTGGCATGAGATGGTATCTCATTGTGGTTTTGATTTGCATTTTTCTGATGATGAGTGATGATGAGCTTTTTTTTCATATGTTTCTTGGCCACATAAATTTCTTTTGAGAAGTGTCTGTTCATATCCTTAACCCACTTTTAGATGGGGTTATTTGTTTTTTTCTTGTAAATTTGTTTAAGTTCCTTGTAGATTCTGGATATTAGACCTTTGTCAGATGGATAGATTGCAAAAATTTTCTCCCATTCTATAGGTTGCCTGTTCACTCTGACGATAGTTTCTTTTCTTGTGCAGAAGCTCTTTAGTGTAATTAGATTCCATTTGTCACTTTTGGCTTTTGTTGCAATTGCTTTTGGTGTTTTAATCACAAAGTCTTTGCCCGTGCCTATGTCCTGAATGTTATTGCCTAGGTTTTCTTCTAGGGTTTTTATGGTTTTAGGTTTTATGTTTAAGACTTTAACCCATCTTTGAGTTAATTTTTGTATAAGGTGTAAGGAAGGGGTCCAGTTTCTGTTTTCTGCATATGGCTAGCCAGTTTTCCCAGCACCATGTATTAAATAGGGAATCCTTTCCCCATTGCTTGTTTTTGTCAGGTTCATCAAAGATCAGATGGTTGTAGATGTGTGGTGTTATTTCTGAGGCCTCCGTTCTGTTCTATTGGTCTATGTATCTGTTTTGGTACCACTATCATGTTGTTTTGGTTACTGTAGCTTTGTAGTATAGTTTGAAGTCAGGTAGTGTGATGCCTCCAGCTTTGTTCTTTTTGTTTAGGATTGTTTTGGCTATATGGGCTCCTTTTTGGTCCATATGAAATTTAAAGCAGTTTTTTCTAGTTCTGTGAAGAAAGTCAATGGTAGCTTGATGGGAATAGCATTGAATCTATAAATTACTTTGGGCAGTATGGCCATTTTCACAATATTGATTCTTCCTATCCAAGAGCATGGAATGTTTTTCTATTTGTTTGTATCCTCTCTTATTTCCTTGAGCAGTGGTTTCTAGTTCTCCTTAAAGAGGTCCTTCATGTCCCTTGTAAGTTGTATTCCTAGGTATTTTATTTTCTTTGTAGCAATCGTGAATGGGAGTTCACTCATGAATTGGCTCTCTGCTTGTCTACTGTTGGTGTAGAGGAGTGCTTGGGATTTTTGCACATTGATTTTGTGCCCTGAGACTTTGCTGAAGTTGTTTGTAAGCTTAAGGAGTTTTGGGGCTGAGATGTTGGGGTTTTCTAAATATACAATCACGTCGTCTGCAAACAGAGATAATTTGAGTTCCTCTCTTCCTATTTGAATACCATCTTGGGAGGGTGTATATGTCCAGGAATTTACCCATTTCTTCTAGATTTTCTAGTTTATTTGTGTAGAGCTGTTTAATCTCTGATAGTAGTTTGTATTTCTTTGCGGTCAGGGGTGATATCCCCTTTATCATTTTTTATCCTATTTGATTCTTCTCTCTTGTTTATGAGTCTGGCTAGCAGTCTATCTAATCTGCTTGTCAAACAGATTAACAAAATATGTATTTTGTTAATGTTTTCAAATTAATCCAGCTCCTGGATTCATTTATTTTTTTTTTGAAGGGTTTTTCGTGTCTCTGTCTCCTTCAGTTATGCTCTAATCTTAGTTATCTCTTGTCTTCTGCTAGCTTTTGTTTAGCCGGGTAATTTCTGGGCAATAGAGTGTGCACATGTTCGGTGCTGGTATGCACGGCCACGTCTCTGCAGGTGGGCTGGGCCAGGGCGTGCTCTCACTACCAGCGTGGGAGAGTTCTGTTTCCACACAAACTCACGCATGAAACACATTCGTAATTGTAGGGCTTTTTTCTGGATTTAAATTTGAAAAATATTATTTCTTGCTTACTTTTAATTTGTACTTTTTATGAGTAAATTTGATATTTTTGTATACTCTAAATATACTTCACTAACAATAATTTGTGCCAGTAGGAACTACTAGCAAGGTCTAACAAGATTGACATAATGTATTTTATTTAGAAATCAGGATCCTCCATGGAGTTCAGCACATGTTTTAAGAAAAAGCCCTTCCTCGTTAGCTTTTCCTAAGCAGCCATGGTTGCTCACTTTGCTCAGGTGGCCTGCATGTGGTTTGACCCGAGGCTGTGAACCATTTTTATTGTCTGCACATTTCTTTAAAAAGAAAATATGCAGTTACATTGTGTTTGTTTTGCCCTATTTTGGTGGTAAATAGAATTAATAGCCTGACATAGGAAAAATCAAGCAAAAACCATGTCAAACCGGGAGAAATTAATTGAGAATTTCTGTTTAATTGTGACAGCTCGACCCACTTTTGTAATCCAGCCACAGAATACAGAGGTGCTGGTTGGGGAGAGCGTCACGCTGGAGTGCAGCGCCACAGGCCACCCCCCGCCGCGAATCTCCTGGACGAGAGGTGACCGCACACCCTTGCCCGTCGACCCGCGAGTGAACATCACACCTTCTGGCGGGCTTTACATACAGAACGTCGTCCAGGAGGACAGCGGAGAGTATGCGTGCTCTGCGACCAACAGCATCGACAGCGTCCATGCCACTGCGTTCATCATCGTCCAGGGTGGGTATCCATCCTCTGTGCCAGAGCCAGGGCTCAGCCCCTTCCTCCCCGCTCCACCAGCTCGCACTGCCGTACCCACCAACGCTCCATAGAATCTCTGCCCTGTCCACTTCACGCGGTTTATTTTGATCCATTACACGCCCCCACTACATTGGGCTACCTACAGACGATCGCAATTTGTAGATTTTTGGATCAGAAGGCTCAGTAGGACGGGCTCTGTGTGCTGGCTGTGGTGTCTCTGTACCTCCAGCACCTGGCCAGTAGGAGTGTCTGTCGGATAAGTGAGTGTGTGTGTGTTTGTGTGTGTGTGTGTGTGTGTGCGTGCGTGCATGCACATGTGCAGTAAGGTGGTTGATACACCTTGCAGACAGCTTTGAATCCTTCCTTAAGATCAGTTTTGGATGTAGTCTCCTGGGAGTATTCATCATTTTATGCCTTTTGCTATGTATTTCTGCATTGCTTAATGGACTGTAAAATGAGTTATTCTTGTGAAGTGGGACGTGTGTTGGAAAACATTCAAACAATACAGAAGTGCAAAAGATAAATTATTAGAGATGATATTAGAGATAGAGAAATCATTTCCTTCTGCCAGCCCCTCTTCAACCCTTTCCTGTCTCACTGGCAATCTGTCGAGCATCTTTCTGGTTTTATTTGCACGTACACCAATGCAACCGTGTTAGGTGGATTTACTTTTTTTGTGGCTGTTACTTGTATAAAAATGGAATCATACCAGACAATACTGTTCTGTAAGTCATGTTTTTCATCCAGTGATAATAACCACTATCATCGCACACAGCTATACCAGATGGCCTTTTTTTAAGCATTTGCAAATATTAGTTTAGGGTGAGGATTGAGAGGAATCGTTGTAAGTCGGCCTGGTGTCCACAAGCTTCAGTGTGGCCTCATCTGTGCCCTGTGTGCATTGCAGCTGACGGTGTGGTTGAACAGTCTTTGTGTGCTTTCCAGGGTGATGCTGAGAACTCACCCGTCCTTCATCTTCTTTCTGTTTCGCTCCCATCTTCTCCTGTGCCCTCTGCCTCTTTCTGACTCTTCGTTGTAGACATCGCTCCTAACCGTCAGGTGTCTGCCAAGACTGTGGTCATTTTCTTGGTGACGTTTTTACCCCATGCTGCTTTTTACATGTCCTGTTTCGAATGCTTTCTCTCCGGAAGCTCTTCCTCAGTTCACTGTGACGCCTCAGGACAGAGTTGTCATCGAGGGCCAGACCGTGGATTTCCAGTGTGAAGCCAAGGGCAACCCGCCGCCCGTCATTGCCTGGACCAAGGGAGGTAAGAGCCAGGCCCCAGGCCTTTGCCTGCTCCCTCCGCAGCCACAGACACAGGAAGCACACTTTTCTACCGTGCCCAGGCAACCCCCAATGTGTTCTGGACAGGGCTGAGCTGGGACTGGATTCCACAGGACCAAGGCACTGGGAAGCGCAGAGGTGTCTGCACACCCCCCGTGGCTTCCTGTCCATGCATGGCTGTCCCTCATGGACATCATGGCAGGAAACTCTAAGAAGCTCTGTCATTACAGAAGAGACTTGGGGTTCCTGCCTTTGACTCCCTCACACCTGCCTTGTTTCAGATAGTCTCTAGGTCGTGCTTTTAAGTAGCATCTTGAAGGAATCTATTTGCATGGAGGATAGAATTTTCTGGAAACAGTCATGGACTATATTGAAACAGACAAACAGCTTTTGCTCTGACTTTGCTTCCCAGAGCCCTCACTGTCACCTCCCCGTTCAGCGTCGTGACCTTTCATCACATTCTTTGCCTACAGTCCCAGCGCTCTTCCTTCAATGGGAAGGTCACTGGGCACGTTACTGTGTAGAGGCACAGCCTGGATGGGGGTTGGGATGAGGGCAGGAGCTGAAACTGCCGGAGAAGGAGCTACGCAGACCTCCTGGTTCCTGTCCTGGGATGCAGGCAGTGACCCTGAGACCTCCTGTCCACTCCAGCTTGCACCAAATGGCCAGCCCATCCCTTCATCCCTCTGAGGGGCCCCACCCAGGAGTCTTTGGGGAGGAGGCCTGTGCCTGCATCACACGCCCTGGACTTCCCTTTTCTCAGGCAGTTATGGGCGGAACAGAAGAGACTTATCCCCAAAAGGAACGTGCTGGGGCCTCACTTGACTCTTCATCAGCTCCAGCACTCAGTCCTCTCCCTGGTTCTCCCAGCTGGTCATCCGCCCCCTCAGACCCCCCTAGTCCCCACGTCTTCCTGGCTCCCTGCCCTGGTTCTCCCAGCTGGCCATCCGCCCCCACTAGAGCCCCCTGAGTCCCCACATCTTCCTGGATCCCTGTGTAATGCTTTTCCCTCTGTTCTCTGCCCCTGTCAACCCCTCTCTCTGAGTTATGGGTGTGGGGACATTCAGGTATCACCATAGTGTCTGCTGGGGAGTCAAAGATTTGCTTATGCAGGGCCAGGCCAAATTATTCGGCGCCCCGACCCAGGTGGAGACAAGCGTCTGTGATGCTGTCAGTTTGAGAGCAGGAGTTCTCCATACGTCCGAGTGTCCAGTGTAATGGACCCATGCCCTTGCAGGGAGCCAGCTCTCCGTGGACCGGCGGCACCTGGTCCTGTCGTCGGGAACACTTAGAATCTCCGGGGTTGCCCTCCACGACCAGGGCCAGTACGAATGCCAGGCTGTCAACATCATCGGCTCCCAGAAGGTCGTGGCCCACCTGACTGTGCAGCCCAGAGGTAGGTGCCAGGAGGATGTGGACTGAATTGATTTTCTCAGATCAGTCATCAGGAAACACAGATTACACAGATTCTGCAGCTGACCTTAGTATTACTCTTCGTTATGAAGCGTTGGCTCTTCTCTCTGCATTTTATGCACCGTCATTGTGCTTGTGCCCCCAAGACGTCTGCATAGTAGCTCATTCAATCTCTGTCCCGTTAGCTGGTGAAAACATTTGCTTATTTTTCAGTGATGGTTATTTTGAACTTGGATAAGATTGACTTGTTAAAGTAAAGTCTGTTTGGTTTTTTTTCCCTTGGTTAATTAACATTATTTTAGAAAAGAGTTGTTTCTAACTGCCCTTTCTGGGGTGGTTATTTAAGTAACACAGTGTAATCAAGTCCGCCCCCAAGGCACAGACCCCAGATGATGTGTCATGAGGGCCAAATCCGGTTTCTCTCCTGTCTGCCCGCTCATCCTTGGACCCCGGCCTTCCTCTTGTCCTTTTTGGATGTTGCCTTTGCCTGTTCTCTGCAATGAGAAGGATCCCCGCAACCTCATATCCCTCCTGATAGAGTCAGCGTAGCACTGATTGTGGCCTCTGCAAGAGCGAAGGCCACTGACCCAGCCCTCGTGTTGCAGGCGTCCTGTGCTAACTCCAGTGTTAGCATGAGTGGCCCCGAGAGCGGAGCAGTCCAGGTGGCCACAGACCCTGAGTTTATCATGGAGACCATGGGGAGTGGGGCAGAGATGACGTGCAGGGAGGATAGGGCTGGATTTCCTTGTGTCCCTTTTGGGGATGTTGAGACGCTGCGGACCTCTGGAAGGGGCTTCCCCCGGCCTGTCATCAGCAGGCTGTTGACGCCTGACCTGTCGGATTGGCTCTGTGTTTCTTGGTTTTGCCCTTTGCGTCCCTGACCTAGCGGGACTCTGGGTGCCTGTGTAGAGAATGCGGGGGTGGGATTTCTGAGCGGCTCCCCCGATCCCCGCAGTCAGCCACGCTCCTGCTCTTTCAGAGGAGGAAGCTCCCCTCTGTTTCCTTCTCCGAGAGTGGGGCTCTCCCCAGAGCTGCTTGTCCTCCGTGGGCCCTGCGGCACAGCATATGCCATCGGTGAGGGGCGGGAGCTGGAGGACATGGCCGCCAGCCCGTCCTGGACCCTGTGGCTGTTTGTCTCTGAGCAGGGAAGACACTGGTTGCACTTTGCTCTCCTTGCCCTGGGAGACGGGGAGGCGGGCGGATCTTCCCTGGGACCTTTCAGGCTCACCTGCCCTGTGCAGAGGCCGCTGGGAGGCAGGAAAAGGGCCCATTCTGAAACTGACTGCGAGCTGCCAGCATCCCTGGGTGGGCCTGATGGAGGGCAGGGGATTTTGTTCTTCTGAAGTTTTCTGATATAATTGACTCATTTTCCTGGATTATCTACATCTGCCTTCCAGTCACCCCAGTGTTTGCCAGCATTCCCAGCGACACAACGGTGGAGGTGGGTGCCAATGTGCAGCTCCCATGCAGCTCCCAGGGTGAGCCCGAGCCAGCCATCACCTGGAACAAGGTAGGTGGGCCGGTGCCCGAGCCAGCCACCACCCAGATACAAGGTAGATGGGCTGGCGCCCACACCACCCACCACCTGGAACAAGGTAGGCAGGGCAGTGCCCACGCCCCAGCCTCCCCTCTGCTGTGGGGTGTGATGGGCTGGACAGCTGCTGCCTGCCCACTTCCTCTACAGACTTTCTGTAGCAGAAAGAAAAACATTCAGATCATAAGCCTTGAGGTTTCTCGGGGCATCCTTCCTAATAAGAACAAAGCAAACTTGGAGCATTCCATTTTTTTAATCTTTTCCGTAACAAAAGCAAAGAATAAGCCTCTTACAGAACTATGGTCTCATCATCAATAAGGAAGGGTTTACATTGTTACTTCATTTCTTTGCTGTTTTTATTAAGCTCAATAGGAAGATGTGGGCAGCCCTCACACACCACGACCCGTGTTTCTGTGAAATCCCTCCCGGGAGCACAGGGCCGGCCGTGCTGGTCCCCACAGAAGGAGAGTGCTCAGCAGAGACGGTCCCGTCCTCCACCGCATCCCTGCACTCCCTGTGAATCTCTGCGTCCTTTCCTTCCTCACCACGCACACTCCAGGCATCTGCTCTTGCTCCTGCCTCAGCTGGGAGGTCACCTGTCCCTCTGTGCCTGCCTCTGAATCCTTCTTTGCCCTTGGACCAATGCCCTCTCTTTCTGAGACACTCCTAGGTCACTTTGTAAGGCCCCCCACCATGGCGGGTGTCTAAGGGAGTCATCATTGGTGCCACTTCTCCTTATTGTGGAAAATCATCCTTGCCTCAAGCTATCAAGCTCTGTTCTCCTGACGAATGAGATGTGGAAAGAGTTTATCTCGCCAGCTTGGCGTTGGAAGAACTGACCATGTCTCCTTCCCTTCTCAGGCCTGGATGGATCCGAGCACAGCCTGGGAGCTTCTCCATTTGCAAATCCTAACAAATGTCTCCCCTCCCCCAACCCTAGGTCAGACAACTTCTGCTTCTTAGTCTTATTTCTATTACTGTTTTCATTCTGTTTTGCTCCAGGATGGGGTTCAGGTGACAGAAAGCGGAAAATTTCACATCAGCCCTGAGGGATTCTTGACCATCAATGACGTTGGCCCTGCAGACGCAGGCCGCTATGAGTGTGTAGCCCGGAACACCATTGGGTCGGCCTCGGTGAGCATGGTGCTCAGTGTGAACGGTAAGATGCTACATGCCCACATCTACCCACGTGGTATCCACAAAGAAAGCCCGCAGGGCCCTAGTGCATTCCCAGGCGCATTGGCTTAGGCTGTTCAGAATTATTCAGAAGACAGAGCACCCGTGATTCCCAGGTGGGGACACTCTCCTGGTGCATGGCCAGGCTGTTCGCCAGCCCTTCCCCTCCACTCAGGCACCTGCAGGCCCTGCTGCCCATCCACTGCGCAGAGCTTTGTCCTGCAGCCCGTCCACTGGGCAACGCCTTACTCTGCAGCCCGTCCACTGGGCAGAGGTTTGCTCTCGGGTCGTCCACATCTGTCCAGAAATGACCAGGTGTAATTTACAGTTATAATTTGGCAAATGTGGTTGCTTGATGAGATTCTGATTCCTTAGCTGTGGTGTCTCTCTCCCCGGGCTGTGGCCAGGAATGCTCCGGAAGCGTCTTTCAGTGGGAACCTCTAGGTGCTTGTAGGCAGCCTTACCTAGATCCAGTCAGTGGTCCTAGAGTCGTCCTGACTCCATGCCTGCATCTGCCTGTTTGCATCCTGGTCCCCCCACCGCTTCCATCCCACTCACCCCGAGGCCCTTGGCACCTTGTCCGGGTTCTTATAACAGAGGCCCGGGTCGCTCTGGCCCCTCTTTCTCAACCCACAGACCCAGTGATGCCCGTCATGTGTCCCTGACCCTTCTCCGTGTCTCCTGTGGCCACCAGGGTGACACTCACACCCTTTAGCTTTGCATGGAGTCTTTATGATGTGACCCAAACCTGCATCTCATCAGTGGTGTGTTCCCACTCCAGCTCTGTCCCCCTAGAGTTAACAGCACTCTGAGAACGTGCACAAACCCCCCTTCACGGGGTAAAGGACCCTCTGACCATCACCCCACTCCTCACGGGCGCTGGCCCTCCCCCTGGGCCTCCACTGCGACTCTGTTTTTGCCTTTTCCACTCTCGTCATGACTGATCCGCCTTCTCCATGGGACTTGTTAACAGACAAGAAGAGTGGCCCCCCTCAGTGCCGTGAACATGGCAGACGTAAATGTGAACCGTAATGGAATTCTGAAAAAAGACTTTTCAGAATTATTTAGGAAAAGTCTTAAGTGACCTTATTTTCCCATTATATGTAGAGTGTGAGATGTAAAGTTGATGTAAAATTAAGTGTAAAATTAAGTTGATGAAACTTAAAAACTAATAGATTATTTTAAATTAATATTTGTTTTTTGCTTGAAACAATGCCACCTTAACATGAATTAACTACATCTGAAATTGAATCTTCCACCCATAATTCCATCCCCCCAAAATATCATCATTAATATTGTGGTTGGATTTCTTTTCTTTTTATAAAAAGATAGATAAAGAAATGCTTTTGGATTATTTTTCTGGGATCATTGCTTGTAGAAAAACAAATTCCACTTAAACCATTAATAAGAATGAAATATTAGAGTCATAAAATTATGTAAAATGGTATGACTTATCTACCTATTGGCATAAAAATATTGCATTCCAAAAATTAGTCAATTTGAGCTCTGAGATACACACAAAAGTAGGTTTCTGCCTAGCTGAAATTCTTTTCAGCCATTTGATTTGTCCATGTGTACCTTCCTCAAATACATAAAATAGCCGACGAGCTCACCTAATCCACGTGCCTGTGATGTTTGTTAGCGGTGAAGTAAATGAGGCTGGAGGTGTCCATCCATAGCTGGGTGTGAACACATGTTGTAAGAAGGTGGTTCAGAAGGGCCCTAGGTTGACCCAGTTACACCGATAGTCGCCGCCGCTTGGTCATTCATTCAGCAAATGCCTTCGTGGGCTGGACTCTGTCCTCAGTGCTGAGCCAGGTGTGCCAGGCGCTCGGCTCCATGGAGTTAGATCCTGAGATGAATAAGAAGCAGTGAGATGAGCTCACAGTCACACTCAGATAGTGAGGAGTCCACGAGGAACCTCAGGGCAAGGCATGGGTCAGAGTGGGAAGCAGAGGGGGTCAGCACTCGCCTGAGTATTGAATTCTGAGCAGAAGGAGCCACGGGAGATGAGGGGGTAGCAGAGGGCAGCCTGGTCGGGGAGAGTAGAGGGGTGGGGTTCTGGGGTCAGAATGAGCCCAATGCCGAGGGGGTGGGGAGCACAGGGCTGGGGCAGTTCTCGGGGTGCTGGTGCTGACCGGGCTGCAGAGTTCGACTGTCCTTGCGGACATACCAGGACGCCATGAGGAAGTTCCCAGCAGGGAGCACTGCGAGCCGGTCTGCTTTCCTAAGACTCGGCTTGGGTTGTGGATGAAGTGTCCGGGATGAGGTATCTGGGAGGATAGCAGAGGGTGCCCGGCCAAGTGGGAGAAGGAGTGCCTGCATCCGGGCGCACAGCTGGGCTCTGCGGGGCCAGTCCCTGGGCAGGCGGCCAACAGCAGATCTGAGGGGCCTGGCAATAGTTGGCTCGCACTGTGGGGTGACTGCTGGGCTTTGCCAGTGTCACTGATTGAGACCCAGAAACAGTTGGGGAGAAGCCAGCCTGGGGGAAGAGGCGATGGAGGAGTCCTGTTTGAGCATGGAAAAGGGAAAAGCCTGGAGTGGGTGGTTAGAGGCACGAAGTGAACTGCAGGGAGAGGTCAGGACGATGGTGTCAAGTTGGGAATGTTAAGACGACAGCGTGAAATGGAACCACACAGGGAGATGTTGCGGAGGACCGGAACACCTGGTCACTGGGCTGGAGCTCCAGCATCAGAGGCCTGGCGGGCAAGGCAGAATGATCACAAAGACACTGACAGTGGACGCATGCAGAGACGGTAACAGAGAGCAAGGGTAGGACTGACCTGACTCAGAGAGAGAGTGCGAGAGCCCACAGCTGAAGAGGAGTGCTCAGGAGGAAGGAAGAGACCAGGAGAAAGCAAATCACAGTGAGGGGCAGGTCCCAGTGAGGAGGGGGCAGGTCCCAGTGAGGAGGGGCAGGTTTCAGTCAGGAGGGGGCAGGTCCCAGTCTGGAGGGGGCAGGTTCCTGTCAGGAAGGGACTAGGTCTCAGTCAGGAGTGGGCAGGTTTCAGTCAGGAGGGGGTACGTCCTTGTCAGGAGGGGGCAGGTTCTTGTCAGGAGGGGGAAGGTTCCAGACAGGAAGGGGCAGGTTCTTGTCAGGAGGGGGAAGGTTTCACACAGGAGGGGCTGGTGCCTGTCAGGAGGGGGCAGGTCCCTGTCAGGAGGGAGCTGCTTTCAGTCAGCAGGGGCCAGGTTTTAGGCAGGACGGGGCAGGTCTCTGTCAGGAGTTGGCAGGTTTCAGTCAGGTTGGGGCTGGTTTCTGTCAGGAGGGGGCAGGTCCCTGTCATCAGGGGGTAGGTTTTAGTCAGGAGAGGGCAGTTCTCAGTCAGAGGGGGTAGATCCCAGTCAGGAGGGGACAGGTCTGAGGCAGGAGGGGATAGCTTCCGGTCAGGAGGGGGTAGGTCCCTGTCCGAAGGGGGCATGTTTCAGTCAGGAGGGGGCAGGTCCCAGTCGGGATGGGGCAGATTTCAGTCAGGAGTGTGCAGGCCTTGTCATGAGGGGACCCGTTTTATTCAGGAGGGCACAGGTTTCAGTCAGGAGGGGACAGGTCCCTGTTAGGAAGTGGCAGGTTTCAGTCAGGAGGGGGCAACTTTCTNGATAGATAGATAGATAGATAGATAGATAGATAGATAGACAGACAGACAAATAGGTGATAGATAGGTGATAGATAGATAGATGATAGGTGATAGATGACAGATAGATTAGATAGATAGATAGATAGATAGATAGATAGATAGATAGATGATAGACAAACAGATAGCTAGCTAGATGGATGGAAAGAGGATATGCAGTAGGAGAAATGTGATGATGGAGGTTGAGAAGTCCCGTGACAGGCTGTCTTAGAGCTGGAGACTCTGGGATGCTGGTCGTGTGACTCAGCACCCAAGTCGCAAGGCCTCAGAGCCAGGGAAGACAATGGTGTGACTCATCCAGGCTTGGATGGTGCCCACCCTACATTCAGGCAGGTCTTCCCCTCAGTCTGCTGACTCACACCCCAGTCTCCTCCAAAACAGCTTATCCTCTTATCCATCCATCTAGCTGAGGCTGAGACAAGACCTCACCAGCCAGCTGGGCCTCCCTCCAGCCAGCCAGGTTGAGGCCTGATGTTAACCATCACTGTATGGCACTGCTCCTTCTGGCTAATCCTAGAGGGCAGAGGTCACGCAGGCACCGCATCAAGCCAGGGTTCCTGGTTTTGGTGTCAGCAAGAGGCTCTGAGGTGCAAGGGAAGACTGCTCCCCAGTCAGTGTGTTCCAGTGCGTGGCAGGGCGGTGGCTGAAGTAGAAGGCCTGTGTTCCCTTCGTGGAAATGATCCAGAGGTTGGGTGGCCACCCCGCTTTGCTGCCCAGAGCGGGAGCTGATGCGTTGTGCATGATCCAGAGGTTGGGCGGCCGCCCCCTTCGCTGCCCAGAGCAGGTGCTGATGTGTTGTTCATTGCTGCGGTTCCCTGTGTCTCTCCTCAGCCGCTGATGGTAACTCTCAGCAGCTCCTCTGCGGAAGCCGGGTCGTGTCCCTTCCCTGGGTGTTGATACGGTTTGGTTCTGTGTCCCACCCAGTCTCATGTGGGACTGTCATTCCCAGTGTTGGAGGAGGGGCCTGCTGGGAGGCGATGGGATCACGGGGTGGGCTCTCAGAAAGAGTCCAGCACCACCCCTCTTGGTCCTGTGCAGGGAGTGAGTCTCCTGTGATCTGGTGGCCTCCGTGTGTGGCTGCCTCTCTCCCTCCTCTCCCTCCCGGCTCCCAGCTCCTGCCCTGTGAAGGGCCTCCTGCCCCTGCCCCTTCCGCCGTGACTGTGTTTCCAGAGGCCTCCCCGGAAGCCGAGCACAAGGCAGCACCAGCCACCTGCCCCGCCTGTGCCGCCCGGAGCCAGTTAAAGCTGTTTTCTCTATACATGACCCAGTCTCGGGTGGTTCTTTACGGCAGTGTGAGAATGGACTGCTTACAGGGGTGATAAGGGCAATCTGAAATTTGCCAGGATATTTTTCATATTGTTTTAATTCTGAGATCATGAATGAGTTTTACATGAACACAACTAAGAGTCTGGGAACACGTAGAACAGGATGGCCTAGCACCTAGAGAAAACAACAGTCTGGTATTTTTGGGTTACAAAAGTTATAAAAAGCAAACTATGCATTCTCTACAGAACACTCGAGCGAAATAAAACATCCTGAAGCGAAACGTCCACAGCCCTCCCAGGCCACTGTTGGCATCCGTGGGTGAGACCATTAAGTGCTGCGTAGACGGCCTGTTTCATCCATGATTAGTTACTACTCTCTTCTTAGTGGAGGTAGAGCTCCAGGTCAGATGCGCCTGCGTTTGCTTTCAATGCTGAAGGACCCCTGACTATTTCCTTGGGTGAGGCTGAGAGCTGCCTGGGCTGGGACCCAGCACTCTGGAATTCAGCTGCTTCACACATGAAATGAAGACAGCAGCTTTACAGGGTCAGCGTGGCTAACGGTGCCCCCCAGGCTGCCTAGTTGAGTCAAGGAGGGGGATTCCTCCGGCATCACTGGGCTGTGTTCCCCGTGAGTGAGGGGGATGAGGAGGGGTGAGAGCGGTGCGCGGCAGGGCGTCTGCTGGAGGCAGAAGCCTGGGGTCTGAGGCTGACATGGTGAATCTCTGGAGGATGAGACAAGTCACTTTGCCCTGTTGGTCCTTAAGGCTCCAGCCTCTCCCTCAGAATCACTTTCCTCCTCCCACCGGCCCTGCAGGAAGCCAGGAGTGCTCTTCTCAGGAGAAGAGGGAAGCCCGATGCAGGCCCTGCGGACACCTGGTGATGGGCAGTGGGTGTGGAAATGCCAGTGCCGGAGGGACCGCCGGGGCAGAATGCAGACGAGCACAGCGTCAGAGACACCAGAAGGTGGAGATAGGATGATGGCAAGAGTAGTGTTTCCGGGGTTCGCAAAATAAAGATGTGTAATCTGTAAATACATTTTAATGGCAAAGCCCCAGAAGGAACAAATCAGGCAATGCTTACAAGAAAAGGCTAGACAAATGCAGGTACAATATTTATTCATCCATGCCTGAGAGTAATTACAACATGGTGCTAGATTTGCACGTGTTTGGAAAACAGTCGTCCTGGTGATTTTGGATTTGCCTGTGTTTGGAAAACAGTTGTACGGTGATTTTGGGAACACGAAGCTGTTCTGTGGGATCAGTGTCCTGCCTGTTTGCCCTCAGAGGGCTCTCGGCAGCCTGTGAGTATCCCGGCCTTCCATCCCGGCACTCTCCTGCAAAAATGCAGAACAAATATTAATAACATCTGAATTTTCACTGCTCCGGTAACAGCACACACTTGATACAAGACAGAAGGGTCCGGACAGGAGCTCTTTTCACAAAGGACTGCTGGCAAGATGAACCATCCTTCTTCCTCATCATACCAGAGGGAAGTTTCTGGCTCCCGGACGAACACTTGTTTGCAGGAGGCCACAGAGGATCCACGTGGCAAAGGTTCCTACTCAGAGCGGGATCTGCGATTCGCAGGCAGGTCCTTCAGGAAGAAGGCTGAGCACACAGGTCCCTGCAACCATGGATGCACAGAACAGCTGGCCTTGCCCCTGGTGTCAGTCAGGCTAATTAGGGGCCCAGGGGACTTGCTGGCACTACCCTTGCTGTGGCTAACAAAGGTATCCTGGGTGCATTTAAATTCACAAAGAGCCTCACTCCCAGGCCAGGTCTTTTTTGTTCCATGTGTGAGGGCCAGGTGCAGACGAACCTGCTCTCAGCAGAATGACCCTGGGCTCCGGTCGTCTCCGAGGACAGGATCTAATTTCACACTGAATTTCAGAAGGGAGCCTGATCATGCTGGCAATGCCCCCTCCTGTATGCAAGTGACTTTGTTTAAATTAAAATTTGTATTTTTAGTTGACAAATAATAACTGCATATATTTATGTTTTAAGCATGGTTTCGATACCTTTACATTATGGAGAGATTATATCAAGTTAATTAACATATCACCTCACATCTTTTTTTTGGCAGTGAGAACATTTAAAATCTATTATTTTAGTGGCTGGGCATGGTCCCAGCACTTTGGGAGTTTCAGACTGGAGGATCTCTTGAGCCTAAGGGCTCAACACCAGCCTGGGCAGCGTAGTGAGACTGCATCTCTGCAAAAATTTAAAAACTAGCCAGGCATGGTGGTGAGTGTCTGTAGCCCCAGCCATGCGGGCGGCTGAGGCAGGAGGGTCAAGGCTACGGTGAGCTATGATTGTGCCACCGCACTCCAGTCTGGGTGACAGAGCAAGACTCTGTCTCAAAAACAAACAAAAAAACCTATTATTTTAGCAATTGTGAAATATGTGGTCATTATGACAAAGCGTGTGCCCCATGTGGTGCAGCAGATCTGAGGCGTCCTCCTCCTGCCGGAGACTTTGTGCCTGTGACCAGCATCTCCCCATTGCCCTCTGGAGGCCACTGTGCTGCTCTCTGCTTCTCTAAGTTCAACCGTCACTTACACAAGTGACTTTTTAATACGCCCTCACTTGGGGTGCTGCATACAAGGTAAAGTTGGTAAAACATAAACATTTTTCCATACTGGTTATAACGATTCCACTTAAAAATCAGAATTTAAAAGTCAGCATTTTGTTTCAGCTTCTCCTTCCTCTCCTGCGCTTCCAGCCAGTCCTCAGAATAAGTGGAAGCCAACGCCTGAAAGTCAGCCCTTAGTTTTGGAACCGGTTTGTACAAACGGAAGGCATTTTCCTTCCTCTCACTAAGCAGGCTCACATTCTGGCTCATTGTCATTAACTTGTAAATAAAACCTCCAGGACGAAAGTGCAGAACGGACTGAGAACCAAGGGGTACACAGAAATGTGCCGGGAGCCTCGGCGGAGCTGCTCCTACACTCAGATCTTGTCCAGCCACTGCGGTGGCAGCTGGAAACATGCGGCGTGGTGTGGCCTAGGGAGGTCCAGGCCCACCTGCTCCGAGTCCTGAGCTGCGGCGCCCTGCGGTGAAGTCCCTGCACCCTGGTGCTTCCCGCATCTCAGCCGGGGAGTTCCTCCGCCTGTCTCCGAGATGGGCAGTGTGGGTTTAGTGCCAGCGCGTGTCCTGTGGGAGACACGTGTCCAGTTACCGGGAGAGGGCCCGGCACCGTGAATGCGGAGGGGAGAGCCCGGCATGAGCGAGGGCACGGCGGCCACGCTTGTCTTTGGCAGGAACACGCCAACCCACTTCCATTTCCCACTTCAGTCAAGTCAATCATGATCTGATACATTTTGGAAAACTTGGCACCGTTCTCTTCATAGGGAAAACGATCTTAGCATTTGGCAGCCAGGAGGACCCTGTCTCCATGCAGCTGAGCGGTGGCTTTCTCACCACAATCATGCAGGAGACACGGGCTGCGGTGAGGATTTCCACCCCCGTCACTGCCAAGAGATGCGTCCAAGTGACAGGCAACGTTAAGCTTTTCCTGGGCCAGGGCGTTGTCCCTGTGCAGGCAAAGGGCCCGAAACCACCTTCCACCTGAGCCTGAAGACCCCAGCCCAGACCTGGAGAAGAGCGAGGGGAAGCGCCGTCCCAGGGGAACAAGGGTAGAGGCCCCCGGTCTCCGGGAGGCGTGGAGAGCTGGGGCCGGAGCAGGAAGGGACGCTCTGGTGAGACTGGGACCTTTTGAGAAGGGAAGAGCAAGTTACCCAGAAACGCATCAAAAATACTGCGGGATTTAACTGTAAGTACAAAACAGCTTTTCCATCAGAACTTAACAGCTACTGTATTTTCCAGCTATTTGTTTGCCTTGATTCGAAGTTTTTACCTGCCCCCGGCCCCATTCCCCAAACACTGAGCTGCTGGACTCCTTCCCCTGCCTTGGCGGTCATTCATCCCTGACCTCCGCATGGCGCCATCATCACGGGTCCTGAGCATTCCTGCCCGCCTGCCTGAAGAGGAACACAGGCCCTGGAGGTGGCTTGACCCTGTGTCAACGTGGCAATGGCAGACAATACCGGAGGTGGCTCCCCGTGACCCTGTGTCAACGCGGCAATGGCAGACAATACTGTAGTGCCTACAAACAACTTCCGAGGTCCTCCCGGCGAGCGCAGTCCCAGCACCATAGCGCACTCCGCACAGCCATTCCAGCAGCTCCTCGCAGGGAGTGCAGTCCTAGCACCATAGAGCACCCCACACAGCCATTCCAGCAACTCCTGCCGGGGAGCGCAGTCCCAGCACCACAGCGCACTCCGCACAGCCATTCCAGCAGCTCCTCGCAGGGTGCACAGTCCCAGCACCACAGCGCACTCCGCACAGCCTATTCCAGCAGCTCCTCCCGGGGAGCGCAGTCCCAGCACCATAGCGCACCCCACACAGCCATTCCAGCAGCTCCTGCTGGGGAGCGCAGTCCCAGCACCGTAGCGCACTCTGCACAGCCATTCCAGCAGCTCCTCCCGGGAGCACAGTCCCAGCACCACAGCGCACTCCACACAGCCGGCTATTCCAGCAGCTCCTCCCGGGGAGTGCAGTCCCAGCACCATAGCGCCCTCCGCACAGCCATTCCAGCGCCAGCAAAGGCATCGCAAACCAAAGGCCATTCCAGCAGCGCCAGCAAAGGCATTGCAAACCAAAGGCCAGTGGACAGTCACCTCCCCACCCTTGCAGACTCCGACCAAGGTGTACATGGAAGACAGCCCTCCCGTCCATGGGTAGGGCCTGAGTCTGCCTCTCCTCTGCACAGGCCCAACAGCCCTTGGTGGCTTCAGTGCTTGTGACGGTGTCATCAGGAGCAAATGGCATTTAGTCATCGCTTCAGCCTGATCACCACGGGGGACTGGGGTGTTGCTTGAGTTTGACTTGGTGACCTCTCCGCATCTCAGTTTTCTCATTTGTAAAGTGGGATAAAATAGCAACTTCCTTCAGTGAGAATCCACTGACATAAAGTGTGTAAGGAGTTAGCACCAATGCCAGCTTCTATTAAAATTCAGTGAATGTCAGGTGTTCGTGCCATGTGAAAGTGCATTAATGCCTCATTCACTCTCTGCTCCTTACTGTAAATGGAACTGGATCTACTTGATAATCATTTCAAAGTCACATCCACCCAGAACGTGGGAATGTGACCTTGTCTGGAAGTAAGGTTTTTTCAGATGCAATTAGTTAGGGTGAGTCTATACTGGGATAGGGTGGAACCTGGAATCCAGCAGGACTGGTGCCCTTGTAAGAAGAGGGGCATTTGAACACAGACACGCAGGGGAGAAGGCCGGGTAAAGACAGAGGCAGAGGTTGGCATGATGAGTCTGTAGGCCAAGTGGTGCCAGCGGACACCAGCAGGGCACCAAAGACGGGGTGTGCAAGGCAGCATTCGTCCTGTCAGCCTTCGGGGGAGCACAGCCCTGCCAACACCGTGACCAGGGCACCAAAGACGGGGTGTGCAAGGCAGCATTCATCGTATCAGCCTTCGGGGGAGCACAGCCCTACCAACATCGTGACCAGGGCACCAAAGACGGGGTGTGCAAGGCACATTCGTCCTGTCAGCCTTCGGGGGAGCACAGCCCTGCCAACACCGTGACCAGGGCACCAAAGACGGGGTGTGCAAGGCACATTCATCCTGTCAGCCTTCGGGGGAGCACAGCCCTGCCAACACCGTGACTTGGGTCTTCTGGCCTCCAGAACTGTGAGAGAATCAATGTCTGTTGCTTTAAGCCACCTAACGTGTGGTTCTTTGTTACGGCAGCCCTCGCCTTCCTCAACCTGAACTGTCACCACTCCGCCATTTTACCTCTCAATATCCCAAGTAAAAGCCACCTGAAGAAAGACCATGTCTTAACAGAAAATGTCTTGAAAATGTTGGAAAAAGACTTTCCCTACTTTATGAATTTGCTGCATAATAGAAATTTAAGTTAAAATATTTTGCATTCACTGTTCACTATTGTTTTACAAGCACTATGCTCATTTCAATCTAGAGTGGTCTTACGTCTTTTTAAATTATTTTCTATATTCATTGAGGTTCTGAATTGTGTAAAAGCATTGAAAACAATCCTTGTCAAATAATCCTGACTTTTCTATGCAATTGCATATATGGCTATTTCACCATTTGAATTCGAGCTTCTTCATAAACGCTTTAAAAACAGGGACAGGGCCGGGCGTGGTGGCTCACGCCTGTAATCCCAGCACTTTGGGAGGCCGAGGCAGGCAGATCACGAGGTCAGGAGATTGAGACCATCCCGGCTAACACGGTGAAACCCCGTCTCTACTAAAAATACAAAAAATTAGCCGGGTGTGGTGGTGGGCGCCTGTAGTCCCAGCTGCTCAGGAGGCTGAGGCAGGAGAATGGCGTGAACCCGGGAGGCGGAGGTTTCAGTGAGCCGAGACCGTGCCACTGCACTCCAGTCTGGGAGACACAGCGAGACTCCGTCTCAAAAAAACAAAAAAAAAACAGGGATGGGGTGTGCCCATCCCTCTGAATTCAACCATTTTTCCCTTGTATCAGGTCGCAGCACCTTGTTAACATGAGAAATATTTATGAGAAATATTTACTGCACTCTTTACTAATCACAAGATGCTTCTGGGCAAAGGAGGGAGGAGAGATTCACAGGGTGAAGAAGCCACTCCCTGCACGAGGGGACTTGAGGAGGTTGCACACAGTGGGGGGATTTAGGGGGTTGCACACAGTGGGGGGATTTGGGGAGGTTGCACACAGTGGGGGGATTTGGGGAGGTTGCACACAGTGGGGGGATTTGGGGAGGTTGCACACAGTGGGGGGATTTAGGGGGTTGCAGACAGTGGGGGGATTTGGGGAGGTTGCACACAGTGGGTGGTGTTTGGGTGGAGCCTTAGCGATGTGTCAGACCTGAACATGCAAGGCTGCGCTGAGATGATAAGGAGATAGTATTCTATGGAAAGATTGAGGCTTGAACAAAAGGCAAGAAGTGGGAATGGCTGGGCATATCCAGGGACAGATTAGAGAGACTGCAAGGGCACGGTGGCAGCTGGTGTGGGGTAGAGAGACACGAGGGCACGGTGGCAGGGTTGGTGTGGGGTAGAGAGACGCGAGAGCACAGTGGCAGGGTTGGTGTGGGGTAGAGAGACTGCGAGGGCACGGTGGCAGAGCTGGTGTGGGGTAGAGAGACGCGAGGGCACGGTGGCAGGGTTGGTGTGGGGTAGAAAGACGCAAGGGCATGGTGGCAGGGTTGGTGTGGGGTAGAGAGACACGAAGGCACGGTGGCAGGGTTGGTGCGGGGTAGAGAGACTGCGAGGGCATGGTGGCAGGGTTGGTGTGGGGTAGAGAGACTGCGAGGGCATGGTGGCAGAGCTGGTGTGGGGTCGAGAGACTGTGAGGGCACGGTGGCAGGGCCGGTGTGGGGTTGAGAGACTGTGAGGGCACGGTGGCAGGGCTGGTGTGGAGTAGACAGCCTGGGGTCAGGAGAGGGAGGAAGGCACATTTCCCAGCAACACTTGCTCAGAAGTGGGTGAAGAAAGTGGAGCCACAGAGGGAGGGGCTGGGAGCTGCCCAGAGAAAGCAGATGAGCCTGGTGGCCAGGCTTGGGTTCTGGGCTGGAAACTGGATAACGCATTCAGCTGAAGCCACAGGGGACTGGGAGGTAGGAGGCTGTCATTGCTGGGGCTGACATGTGACCAGCCTGGGAGCGGCCCCCCCTGCTCATTTCCAGGGCTGACATGGGTCTCTAAGGAGCACAGGTCCTTCCCCAGGTCCTCTGGGCCCCGAGTGCCTCACAGATGCCTTATTGACTCTGAGGGATTCCACTACAACAGGTTCGGATCCCCCGTGCCGTGTAGCCCAGGCGGCCACTCTACGTCTGTCCCCCAGCAAAGGGCCAGTTCCCTCAGACTTCCCTAATGAAGTCCTGAAGACAATTCCTGTCATCAACATGCAGTTGAGATGACCAGAAACCTCAGATGCCATCTCAAGAGACCCAGGCTGTCTCTGTCCCAAGGGTCTGGGGAAAGAGGGCCCTGGGGGAGGAGGGTCCCTGGGGAGGAGGGTCCTGGGGGAAGAGGGCACCAGGTCACCCACGGCTTACAGGGATCCCGCTGCCCACTGCCCTATGGCTGCCTCTCAGCCTAGTCCTGGCTGGCCTCCATCTAGCATGCTTGTGAATCTAATGATAAAGAGAGGAAAGACGGCAGGAACCCCCAGCGCCATGCCTAGAGAAAGAGCACCGTGTCAGCTCACAGTGCGGGAAGGTGTGAGAGGGCACAAAGGGTTAGACACCCTGGAGAGAGGACAAACCTGGCTATATGCTAGGGAAGGACCTCGCGGCTTTCCCATGGATTTGCTGGAAATTAATGCAAATGATTAAACCTTTTTTGAATTTATAATGCACATTGTAAGTAGGGATATCAATACAAGATACAACTGAAAACAGCAAAAAGATATAGGGCACAGTTTACCAGAGACAAAGAACACCTGAAAAACTATTTTAGAAGTCACAGAACTAAGTGATGGTGGAAAAGTAGAGTTGGTAAAAATAAGAGCAAATGGAGAAGGACTGGAACTGCACGTTTAACATTTTCCCTGGACAGTAAGAATCAACAGACAGATAAAGTCCTCATGAAATTTAAGTTTAAAATGCTGAGCTATGAAAGCTGGGCCTGAAGAAATCGTACCACAGAGGAAAACGCCTCCACGGCGAAAGATCTAATTGGCAAAACTGACGGAGACCAAAGAACGGATCTGGTGAATGAATTTTTAGTGTATGGAGACCAAAGAACGGATCTGCTGAATGAAGTTTGCACAGAAAGAATTCAACTTGGTGAAAACAATTTCAACGCAATAAAACATATATAATACCTCGGAGGTATTTTAAATGCGGTGTCAAGAAAGTTGATGAAGGAATAGGTTTGCTAGAGTTAACTCTGAATCACAGATTTGCAGTGAAAATATATTAGTAATTGGTCACGTTGTTAATAATCACACCAAAACGTACAGTGTTAGACCCCAGACAGCTGGGTGGGTAGACAATGAGGAGGAGAGGAGAGAAGCAAACACCTTTGTCTCACTAGGAGACACCCTACTAGTGAACTCCCTCCGTGTGCCACACTGTGCTGCGTTCTCTCCCCTCCCACGTCTCTCTCCGCTGTCTCCGTCTCTCTTTCTCCCTTTCCCTCTCTGTTCTCCTCCCTACTCCTTACCGCACAATAATGCCCTAAGTTGGAAATAAGACCGTGTTTTTAAAGCTGAAGAATGAGACACAGAGGGAGGCGAGGCTGGGATTGCATTGAGCCCGTTTGCTGGGAGCAGCGTGGGGGGTCTCAGGGTAGGTGACGGGAAGACATTTCCTGAATAAGTGACTTGACCTTCTGAGCTCATCGAATCACAGGTCTGGGGGTGCTGTGGCTTTTGTCCAGGATGTTTCTCCCCTGGAGCCCCAGGGTCTTCCCCATTATGGTCTCTGACTCTGTAACTGCCCCTGTTCTCTGTGCTTAAGCGTGTGTTGGCATGTTAACATCCACTTTTTCATATCTTTCAGCTAAGTGGCACTTTGCAAACTAAATTGGTGCTTGGTAGCATATTTTTAGAACTCCAGAGTCTAAAATCAACTACAGCCAAATATTTATCTCCCAAGTTTCCTTGGAAAGTTACTCATTTAATCTATGGCTGTCAATCTTAAGGAAAATTGCAATTTTTCTCATGAGTGTGGACTACAGACACTAATATTCATCATAATGATAATGTGATAGATGTCTCTAGGGATGTTTGCAAATACAAAATTGTTTATGAACAGGAAATTATAGTCACATCAGTTTTTGTTACAATTACACATTTAATAGTTATAATTATAGAACCGGGGGGGCAGAGCAAGATGGCCGAATAGGAACAGCTCCAGTCTCCAACTCCCAGCGCGAGCGACACAGAAGACCGGTGATTTCTGCATTTTCAACTGAGGTACTGGGTTCATCTCACTAGGGAGTGCCGGACCATCGGTGCTGGTCAGCTGCTGCAGCCCGACCAGCGAGAACTGAAGCAGGGCGAGGCATCACCTCACCTGGGAAGCGCAAGGGGGAAGGGAATCCCTTTTGCTAGCCAGGGGAACTGAGACACACAACACCTGGAAAATCGGGTAACTCCCACCCCAATACTGCACTTAAAGCAAATGGGCACACCAGGAGATTATATCCCGCACCTGGCCGGGAGGGTCCCACGCCCACGGAGCCTCCCTCATTGCTAGCACAGCAGTCTGCAATCTAACCGCAAGGCAGCAGCGAGGCTGAGGGAGGGGCGCCTGCCATTGCTGAGGCTTAAGTAGGTAAACAAAGCCGCTGGGAAGCTCGAACTGGGTGGAGCTCACAGCAGCTCAAGGAAACCTGCCTGTCTCTGTAGACTCCACCTCTGGGGACAGGGCACAGCTAAACAACAACAAAAGCAGCAGAAACCTCTGCAGACGCAAACAACTCTGTCTGACAGCTTTGAAGAGAGCAGTGGATCTCCCAACACGGAGGTTGAGATCTGAGAACGGACAGACTGCCTGCTCAAGTGGGTCCCTGACCCCTGAGTAGCCTAACTGGGAGACATCCCCCACTAGGGGCAGTCTGACACCCCACACCTCACAGGGTGGAGTACACCCCTGAGAGGAGGCCTCCAAAGCAAGAATCAGACAGGTACACTCGCTGTTCAGCAATATTCTGTCTTCTGTAGTCTTTGCTGCTGACACCCAGGCAAACAGGGTCTGGAGTGGACCTCAAACAATCTCCAACAGACCTACAGCTGAGGGCCCTGACTGTTAGAAGGAAAACTATCAAACAGGAAGGACACCTACACCAAAACCCCATCAGTACGTCACCATCATCAAAGACCAGAGGCAGATAAAACCACAAAGATGGGGAAAAAGCAGGGCAGAAAAGCTGAAAATTCAAAAAATAAGAGCGCATCTCCCCCAGCAAAGGAGCGCACCTCATCGCCAGCAACAGATCAAAGCTGGACGGAGAATGACTTTGACGAGATGAGAGAAGAAGGCTTCAGTCCATCAAACTTCTCAGAGCTAAAGGAGGAATTACGTACCCAGCACAAAGAAACTAAAAATCTTGAAAAAAAAGTGGAAGAATTGATAGCTAGAGTAATTAATGCAGAGAGGATCATAAACGAAATGAAAGAGATGAAAACCATGACACAAGAAATACGTGACAAATGCACAAGCTTCAGTAACTGACTCGATCAACTGGAAGAAAGAGTATCAGCGATTGAGGATCAAATGAATGAAATGAAGCGAGAAGAGAAACCAAAAGAAAAAAGAAGAAAAAGAAATGAACAAAGCCTGCAAGAAGTATGGGATTATGTAAAAAGACCAAATCTACGTCTGATTGGGGTGCCTGAAAGTGAGGGGGAAAATGGAACCAAGTTGGAAAACACTCTTCAGGATATCATCCAGGAGAACTTCCCCAACCTAGTAGGGCAGGCCAACATTCAAATCCAGGAAATACAGAGAACACCACAAAGATACTCCTCGAGAAGAGCAACTCCAAGACACATAATTGCCAGATTCACCAAAGTTGAAATGAAGGAAAAAATCTTAAGGGCAGCCAGAGAGAAAGGTCGGGTTACACACAAACGGAAGCCCATCAGACTAACAGCAGATCTCTCAGCAGAAACTCTACAAGCCAGAAGAGAGTGGGGGCCAATATTCAACATTCTAAAAGAAAAGAATTTTCAACCCAGAATTTCATATCCAGCCAAACTAAGTTTCATAAGTGAAGGAGAAATAAAATCCTTTACAGATAAGCAAATGCTTAGAGATTTTGTCACCACTAGGCCTGCCTTACAAGAGATCCTGAAGGAAGCACTAAACATGGAAAGGAACAACCGGTACCAGCCATTGCAAAAACATGCCAAAATGTAAAGACCATCGAGGCTAGGAAGAAACTGCATCAACTAACGAGCAAAATAACCAGTTAATATCATAATGGCAGGATCAAGTTCACACATAACAATATTAACCTTAAATGTAAATGGACTAAATGCTCCAATTAAAAGACACAGACTGGCAAACTGGATAAAGAGTCAAGACCCATCAGTCTGCTGTATTCAGGAGACCCATCTCACATGCAGAGACATACATAGGCTCAAAATAAAGGGATGGAGGAAGATTTACCAAGCAAATGGAGAACAAAAAAAAGCAGGGGTTGCAATACTAGTCTCTGATAAAACAGACTTTAAACCATCAAAGATCAAAAGAGACAAAGAAGGCCATTACATAATGGTAAAGGGATCAATTCAACAGGAACTATCCTAAATATATATGCACCCAATACAGGAGCACCCAGATTCTTAAAGCAAGTCCTTAGAGACTTACAAAGAGACTTAGACTCCCATACAATAATAATGGGAGACTTCAACACTCCACTGTCAACATTAGACAGATCAACGAGACAGAAAGTTAACAAGGATATCCAGGAATTGAACTCATCTCTGCAGCAAGCAGACCTAATAGACATCTATAGAACTCTCCACCCCAAATCAACAGAATATACATCCTTCTCAGCACCACATCGCACTTATTCCAAAATTGACCACATAATTGGAAGTAAAGCACTCCTCAGCAAATGTACAAGAACAGAAATTATAACAAACTGTCTCTCAGACCACAGTGCAATCAAACTAGAACTCAGGACTAAGAAACTCAATCAAAACCACTCAACTACATGGAAACTGAACAACCTGCTCCTGAATGACTACTGGGTACATAACGAAATGAAGGCAGAAATAAAGATGTTCTTTGAAACCAATGAGAACAAAGATACAACATACCAGAATCTCTGGGACACATTTAAAGCAGGGTGTAGAGGGAAATTTATAGCACTAAATACCCACAAGAGAAAGCAGGAAAGATCTAAAATTGACACTCTAACATCACAATTAAAAGAACTAGAGAAGCAAGAGCAAACACATTCGAAAGCTAGCAGAAGGCAAGAAATAACTAAGATCAGAGCAGAACTGAAGGAGATAGAGACACAAAAAACCCTCCAAAAAATCAATGAATCCAGGAGTTGGTTTTTCGAAAAGATCAACAAAATTGACAGACTGCTAGCAAGACTAATAAAGAAGAAAAGAGAGAAGAATCAAATCGATGCAATTAAAAATGATAAAGGGGATATCACCACCGACCCCACAGAAATACAAACTACCATCAGAGAATACTATAAACACCTCTACGCAAATAAACTAGAAAATCTAGAAGAAATGGGTAATTTCCTGGACACTTACACTCTTCCAAGACTAAACCAGGAAGAAGTTGAATCCCTGAATAGACCAATAGCAGGCTCTGAAATTGAGGCAATAATTAATAGCCTACCAACCAAAAAAAGTCCAGGACCAGATGGATTCACAGCTGAATTCTACCAGAGGTACAAGGAGGAGCTGGTACCATTCCTTCTGAAACTATTCCAGTCAATAGAAAAAGAGGGAATCCTCTGTAACTCACTTTATGAGGCCAACATCATCCTGATACCAAAGCCTGGCAGAGACATAACAAAGAGAATTTTAGACCAATATCCCTGATGAACATCAATGCAAAAATCCTCAATAAAATGCTGGCAAACCAGATTCAGCAGCACATCAAAAAGCTTATCCACCATGATCAAGTGGGCTTCATCCCTGGGATGCAAGGCTGGTTCAACATTCAGCATATAAACAGAACCAAAGACAAGAACCACATGATTATCTCAATAGATGCAGAAAAGGCTTTTGACAAAATTCAACAGCCTTTCATGCTAAAAATGCTCAATAAATTCGGTATTGATGGAACGTACCTCAAAATAATGAGAGCTATTTATGACAAACCCACAGCCAATATCATACTGAATGGGCAAAAACTGGAAAAATTCCCTTTCAAAACTGGCACAAGACAGGGATGTCCTCTCTCACCACTCCTATTCAACATAGTGTTGGAAGTTCTGGCTAGGGCAATCAGGCAAGAGAAAGAAATAAAGGGTATTCAGTTAGGAAAAGAAGAAGTCAAATTGTCCCTGTTTGCAGATGACATGATTGTATATTTAGAAAACCCCATTGTCTCAGCCAAAAATCTCCTTAAGCTGATAAGCAACTTCAGCAAAGTCTCAGGATACAAAATTAATGTGCAAAAATCACAAGCATTCTTATACACCAGTAACAGACAAACAGAGAGCCAAATCAGGAATGAACTTCCATTCACAATTGCTTCAAAGAGAATAAAATACCTAGGAATCCAACTTACAAGGGATGTAAAGGACCTCTTCAAGGAGAACTACAAACCACTGCTCAGTGAAATCAAAGAGGACACAAACAAATGGAAGAACATACCATGCTCATGGATAGGAAGAATCAATATCGTGAAAATGGCCATACTGCCCAAGGTTATTTATAGATTCAATGCCATCCCCATCAAGCTACCAATGAGTTTCTTCACAGAATTGGAAAAAATTGCTTTAAAGTTCATATGGAACCAAAAAAGAGCCCGCATCTCCAAGACAATCCTAAGTCAAAAGAACAAAGCTGGAGGCATCACGCTACCTGACTTCAAACTATACTACAAGGCTACAGTAACCAAAACAGCATGGTACTGGTACCAAAACAGAGATATAGACCAATGGAACAGAACAGAGTCCTCAGAAATAACACCACACATCTACAGCCATCTGATCTTTGACAAACCTGAGAGAAACAAGAAATGGGGAAAGGATTCCCTATTTAATAAATGGTGCTGGGAAAATTGGCTAGCCATAAGTAGAAAGCCGAAACTGGATCCTTTCCTTACTCCTTATACGAAAATTAATTCAAGATGGATTAGAGACTTAAATGTTAGACCTAATACCATAAAAACCCTAGAGGAAAACCTAGGTAGTACCATTCAGGACATAGGCATGGGCAAAGACTTCATGCCTAAAACACCAAAAGCAACGGCAGCAAAAGCCAAAATTGAATGGGATCTCATTAAACTAAAGAGCTTCTGCACAGCAAAAGAAACTACCATCAGAGTGAACAGGCAACCTACAGAATGGGAGAAAATTTTTGCAATCTACTCATCTGACAAAGGGCTAATATCCAGAACCTACAAAGAACTCAAACAAATTTACAAGAAAAAAACAAACAACCCCATCAAAAAGTGGGCAAAGGATATGAACAGACATTTCTCAAAAGAAGACATTCATACAGCCAACAGACACATGAAAAAATGCTCATCATCACTGGCCATCAGAGAAATGCAAATCAAAACCACAATGAGATACCATCTCACACCAGTTAGAATGGTGATCATTAAAAAGTCAGGAAACAACAGGTGCTGGAGAGGATGTGGAGAAATAGGAACACTTTTACACTGTTGGTGGGATTGTAAACTAGTTCAACCATTATGGAAAACAGTATGGCGATTCCTCAAGGATCTAGAACTAGATGTACCATATGACCCAGCCATCCCATTACTGGGCATATACCCAAACGATTATAAATCATGCTGCTATAAAGACACATGCACACATATGTTTATTGCGGCACTATTCACAATAGCAAAGACTTGGAATCAACCCAAATGTCCATCAGTGACAGACCGGATTAAGAAAATGTGGCACATATACACCATGGAATACTATGCAGCCATAAAAAAGGATGAGTTTGTGTCCTTTGTAGGGACATGGATGCAGCTGGAAACCATCATTCTTAGCAAACTATCACAAGAACAGAAAACCAAACACCGCATGTTCTCACTCATAGGTGGGAACTGAACAATGAGATCACTTGGACTGGGGAAGGGGAACATCACACACTGGGGCCTATCACGGGGAGGGGGGAAGGGGAGGGATTGCATTGGGAGTTATACCTGATGTAAATGACGAGTTGATGGGTGCTGACGAGTTGATGGGTGCAGCACACCAACATGGCACAAGTATACATATGTAACAAACCTGCATGTTATGCACATGTACCCTAGAACTTAAAGTATAATAATAATAAATAAATAAATAAATAAAGTAAAAAAAAATAAAAGAATGAGCTCACTAATTAGTTTCATATTGGGAAAATAAATAGTGTAAAAAAAAAGTAAAAAAAAAAAAATTATAGAACCAGCTAATTTGAAGTTATTTGCTTACAGCCTATTCAATTTTTATTGCTTACTCTATTTCATGGTTAGCTGAGGGTTTTAATTATTAGTAATTAAAGTTTTTAAGGTTTAAAGACCAAATGATTCATAAAACATAGGGAATATTTCCTACCACCACCCCATCTAAAACTAGAGACACCATTTAAACGTTAAAGTAGTCTCTTCCCAAAACAGATCAATACAGTGTCTTGTAGAGAGAGTAGGTGATTATTCAGTCTTCACTGGTAATGATTATTTGAAACAACAGCCTCTGCATGTGAGATATAATCTTCCTGTGAGGAGAATCCGGGCAGCTGTGGCACGACCTCCAGCACCAGACAGGTCTTGGGTTCAAGGATCTGCTCTGGGCTTACCAGCTTTGAGCCAGTAACAGGCTCTCGCTCCACCTCCTCATGCTACACGGAAAATGGACACAATCACAGCACTTTGTTAGTTTTCTGGGGCTGCAGTCACAGAGGACCACAGACCTGGCTGCTTAAACAGCAGAAGTTTATGATCTAGAGTTCTGGAGGCAGGAGTCCACGTCGAGGTGCCTGCAGGCAGCTCCCCAGCCTCCCTCCCAGTTCCTGTGGCCACTGGCGATCTTCCCAGGCCCCAGCCTAGAGAAACCCCACCCTGATATCTGCCTTCCCGTCGAGATGGCCTTTGCCTGCCGGGCATGACTGTGCAAACTCTTCTTTCTAGAGGAACACCAGCTATATTGAATTAGGGTCCCCTGTACTCCAGGGCAATCTCATTGTAACGAATTACACTTGCAGAGACCTTAGTTCCAAATAAGGTTACATTCTGAGGTCCTAAAGGTCAGGGTATAAACACATGTTTTGGGCAACGCACAGTTCAAGCCATGGCAAACACCTGAGTCAGATGATTGATCAGAAAATCAGAGGAGACAGTGGCTAAGGATGACTTAGCATTGCCTCCAACACATGGCTTTAGCTGTTACTATCACCTCTCTACTGGAAGGAATTTCTCACAGTTGTCTGAATTATGGTGTACGTTAGTTTTGACAGAAGCTATGACGCTACTCAGAAATACATCACTGAAATGTCGTGTGCCAGATGGATCAGAAGCTCTTGTGTCAAACGTGGGCGTCTGGGTCAACCACAGTAGTTGCCAGAGGCCTTGCAGAATAACTGAAACGGGGAACTGGCTTTACTACCACATCTCAGCAGCAGAGAAACAGCATGCAGAGCAGATGGCAGGCACAGGGGCTTCCCTTACAAGTGGCCACGAAAACAAAAACAACAGAAAAGAGGCCATTGTTGTGGATTGTTGACAAGGCCCTTTGGAAACGACAGTGATCTGGGTAACTTCTGGTTGCTAAGCTTTCAAGTTTTAAAAAACCAGTCCCTGTAGGAGGTGCAAAAACTGTGAGAAAAAGGTTTCCTGTTCAAGGCGCAGACGTTCCTCAGTGTACCGAGAAGTTGCTAGAAAAATGAAGGTTTGCTAGAATGTTGAGTTTCTATTATTGGGAAGATGAGAAACAGCCTGGCAGATGGCCTTAGGGTGGGAAAGTCGTGGATAATCCATAGACATGTGGCGTCAGGTGATGTTTGGGGGCTTGGATAATCCATACATGTGTGGTATGGGGTGGTGCCAGGAGGCTTGGATAATCCATGCGTGTGGTATGGGGTGGCACTGGGGGCTTGGCCAGTGAGGAGCTCTGAAGGCCGGGGTGGAGGGTGAAGGTGAAGGCAAAGGAGACTGCAGGGGTCATCCTGGCAGAGGGCAGGGCTGGCTATAGCAGGAGCGTGCACAGGTTGTGTTGGGCTGAGCCTGGCACTCAGGGAGAGCAGAGGCAGAGTAACTGTGGCCTCTATTTGCAGGTATTCTGGGCATGGCCCTGGGGGCCCAGCCTGGGGCTGCAATGACTTTTTATAGTGTTTGCTGTTATTTTTAACACTTTCTATATAAAATGAACAATTGTGCATTAAAAATGAAGTGATGCTCAAGAAGTTTGGTTCTCAAGAGCAGCAAGGTGAGTGGAAGCAGCAAGGAGCAGAGCTGGTTCCTCGGGGCTAGGGACGTGGACCAGCTGCGCCACCCGAGGCAGCCGTGAGGGGTTCTTTCTGCAGACAGCACTCTCACAGGGCAGGAACTCTCAGGTTCTCTCAGGTTCGGGCTTGAGTCTTTCAACAGCAGCGCCATTTTTACCATGAAAGTTCAACTTTCAATTTCTGCCCTCAAGGGAGGAAATAAAACTGAGGAATAAAACTTTTCATTCATGGATGACCTTTTTTCTCTGAGAAACCTTTAGAAGAATCTTTACTCCTAACAAGAGACTACTTCAATGCAATCACTTAAGGTTAGAAAAGTATTCCATATTGCTGAATCTTCGTCCACAGATACCTGACACCACCTAAGGTGTACAAATGATCACTCCACTTTCATTATTTAAAGCATAAAGAATGATCCGGAGAGTCTAAGACACTGCACAAAATCGCTCTGAGATCAATGCCTTTGAGATACCAGTAATCTATGTTAGCTTTGGGAAAATAAAGCAGCTTCACTGCAACCATGTCCAGAGGAAAGGAGATTGTGTTGTGTCTAAGTAACAGTCAAAAAATGAAGGACTTACCACCTGCAAATCACCGTCGAGGTGAGACCTGCCAAGACTCCAATCAGCAGAGCAGCCAGCGAGATGGAGACCCAAGTCGCCCGAGGGAGCCTCCCGGAGTCTGGGGCACAGAAAGAGGCCTGGTTAGAAGAACCTCCCAGGGCCTGGGCAAGCCACGTTGTCCTGCCTGAGTCTGGGCCACACCCTGTCCTGGGCCAGCTGCCTTCACCCCATAGCACGATGTACAGAGGGAGGGAGGGAGGGTCATTTATCTGCCCAGAAAAGCCATAGACCGTTAAGTCCAGACCCGAATGTGACGTGGGGAGAGCCAGCAGAGGACACAGGGCAGAGAAGCTGGCTCGCTCTCTATGGCAGCCTCACTGTGGGCTTGGCATGGACGCTGTCCTGCAGGACAGAAAGCACACCTCGCTGCCCAAACCAGGGAGGACTCTCAGTGCCCTCTGAGTGGACCGCAGGACCCAGGGAGCCCTGTGGGGTCTTTGACCGGGGCAGGAAAGTGGGACAAAGTGGTCTGTAGGGGATGTGGTGTAACACCATGAGGTTTTGCCCTTGGCTGCATTTTATTTTTCCCAGACGCCTCCTAGAGGTGAAACTGTGGTCGAGGGAAGGTGGTCTGCACCTTGCAGAGCTGGAGCCCTGGGGGGACAGGGGCACGGGATGGCAGCAGATTTTGGAGCTCATGCTGGGTTTCATCAGCCCATTCCAGAAATAAACTGAACAGGGTCAGTGTGAATCGGACAGAGAAGTGCAGAAGGCCCTGAAGACAGGACAGAGGAGAGAGGCAGCCCGGGAGCCAGCCCCAGAGCATCTGGTGAGGGGCCTGAGGAAGTGCCTCCCACCTGGACCTGTGTCTTCGTCTGAAAAAGCCAGGGACTGAGTAAGGGCTCCTGGGTCCGGCCCTTGGCTTCTATGCTCTCCGCAAGGAGATTCCAGCCTGGGGCCAGTGCGGCTTTGAACTCAGAGCTCCTTTGACCACAGTTTTATTACTGACTTTTCTGTTTAGGTGCCCATTCGAGGTGGCCAAGGAGAAACCCAAGATGAAATGAAAACTGACTTTTAAATAAGAACTTAAATACTACCAATCAGTGTTTTTTTAAAACAAACATGGGTCGCCCTGGATAAATATCATCACGTGTGGTTGAAGAAAGGCTCTGGGGCTAAGGGAGCGTGTTCAGGCACCAGACGAAGGCAGTGGCTGGGGGAATTGGGTGCTTGGTTTGGTTCTAGTTCTCACACTGGATTTTTTAAAGTCAGTGATGAATGCATCTGTGGGTGGCGGCAGTTCCCTGTGCCACTTAGCGCCTGGGCATGATTTGCCGGTGTGTCTCATTTCCAGCCCAGACACAGGTAGTGTCCATGACTGTCTTCCAAGCATGGGTCTTGGACACTCAGCAAGTATTTGGTGGATACAAGAATGAATGAATAAATCCTAAATGCACATCCTGACTGTTTCTCCAAAACGATCCTGTCCTTTTAGCTTTTGCACCTCATGACTTTTCCTCCTGGGCTCCTCTAACCATCCTCCCGCCTCCAGGATCTCCTTCCTGCCACCGCTCACAGACGCAGGAGAGTCTGCAGGGCAACCTGAGCACACCGGCCTCTTGCTAAAAGTCCGTGGAGAGCAGAGCAGCTTGCTGGCCGTGGGACGCCGCTCCTCCCACATCCGGAAAGAGGCTGGGTTCATGTTTCCATCCGCTGCTACTCGTTCTCACCCCCATGGCTACTACAGGTGGGGGCTCCGCCTGTGCTGCTGGGGCTGGCCGTGTGGGGAAGGCTGAGCTGATCGAGGCCTGGGTGGGGATTCCAGGTACGCACAGACCAGGTCAGGGCAGTCAGGACAGCGCAGCCATGGAAATTCGTTCTGGAATTGATGTTTGACATTTCTGGGAGGGGGACTCACCCTTCCTGCTGGATTTGGTTCTGAGAAATTGGGCTAGAGGTTTTCAGGGGCCACCTGTGGAACCTCAAAAACTGGCAAAGCCAAGCATCTGACATCAGAGCCTTGAGTAAGAGGAGGAGCCACGTGCTGGGCCATGGCGAGCATCTGATTGAAGCCCACCTCACACCAGCAAACGGCAGACGCACAGCAGGGACGTAAGCAGCTCCATGTCTACCCGAAAGTGGGAAATGAGCCCGGGCCGAGGAAAGGCCAGATGCCGCACAGCAGAAACTTTTCCTTTATTCTTTGCTCCAAACTTTTCTTTCTTGGCATTTTCAATTTCAAGAACCAGTAACTGCGCCTGGAGCCAGATTTAAGGCTGTGTGTTGCTGGGGGATTCCCGGCTGAGACAGGCCCCGAAGCCCCTGTATGTCCTACGGGGGCATCGCCAAGGTCACAGCTGCTGCCAGAGTGGCTTCCTGACCTCTTTAGTGCCACTTCAGGGAGCCCTGGAGTTCTCTGCTGTGGGCGTGGGTGTGGGTGCCCCCTCTTGTGGGGCTGGGCGAGGGGAGATTCCCTGAGGCTGGGTGAAGGCCTTCCAGGGCCTTTGGAAAGAAAGGGTATCGGGTTTTGGCAGGCCCTGGGCAGACAGAGGGCATCGGGATTTTGGAGCATTCAGGTCAGAATAATGACTGGGATGGTTAATTTTATGTGTCCACTTGACTGGAGCACAGGGGCCCAGATCAGACATTATTCCTGCTGTGTTTTTGAGATAGGTTCTGGAAGGGATCGGCACTGGAATCTGTGGTCTGAGAAAAGCAGACGGCTCTCCCCAACATGGGTGGGCCCTGTCCCATCCTTTCAGGGACCCAGTAGAGCAGGAAGTGGAGGGAAAAGGACTTCACTTCTCTTTTCCTGACTTGCTGCTTGAGCTGGGACATCTCATGGTAGCTTCGTCTGCCCTCAGACTGGAACTACTCGGACCGGAACTACCCGGACTGGAACTACCCGGACCGGAACTACCCGGACCGGAACTACTCCGCCAGCAACGCTGGGGCTCCGGTTTGTAGACAGCAGATCCTGGGACTCCTCAGCCTCTCTAATTCCATGACCAGTTCTGCAGGATAGAGATGCTTTCACGTATCTATACATAGAGCTAGATGCACATCTAAAACTACGTCTGTGTATGGGTGTCTACCGCTGTATTTACATCTATACCAAATCTATATTGTGTCTATATCCAAACTTTTTTTTTTTTTTTTTTTTGAGACGGAGTCTCGCTCTGTCGCCCAGGCTGGAGTGCAGTGGCCGGATCTCAGCTCACTGCAAGCTCTGCCTTCCAGGTTCCCGCCATTCTCCTGCCTCAGCCTCCCGAGTAGCTGGGACCACAGGCGCCGCCACCTCGCCCGGCTAGTTTTTTGTATTTTTTAGTAGAGACGGGGTTTCACCGTGTTAGCCAGGATGGTCTCGATCTCCTGACCTCGTGATCTGCCCGTCTTGGCCTCCCAAAGTGCTGGGATTACAGGCTTGAGCCACAGCGCCCGGCCCTATATCCAAACTTATATAGGGATAGCTACACCTGAATCTATTCTATACCTATGTGTAAATTTATATTTTTATATCTGCATCTGTACCTAAGTCTAAAACTATATCTATATCCATAATCAATATCTATATCCAAATCTAAATTGGTATAACTATATCCATGTCTACATTTTTATCTATATGTATGTCTAATCTATGTGAATCTATGCATGTATGTATATCTCAATCAATATCCATATATATTTAAATCGATATCTATATCTAAATCTATACAACTACATCTACAAACTGTGTCTCTATGGATGTCTCTGTCTAATCTAGAACTATTTCTGTACACACATCTGCATCTCTGATTGCTCCTGTTCCTCTGGAGAGTCCATCTAATATGACAACCAGCACACGGGCTGGCGGGGGCTGGAGCTCTCGTGGGCCAGCGGAATGTGAGCTCCTCTCACAGCTACGCTTCATCTTCCCAGGCCTCGGCGTCCGTGTCTGTAAGACAGAAGCAGCAGCCATGGCACCTGTGTATTAATCTCTCAGACACGGGCTCTGGTGCCCACCTTCCCTGGAACCTCCGGCCTCCAGCCAGGGCTCGTATGAGGGGCTGTAAACATGGCTCAGCTGTTGCTCCTGGTTCACTCTGAGCCCTTAGCACCTGAGTGCATGTCCACCCAGCCGGGGCCTCTGCTTCTCTCCTGGTGTCCACCCTTCCTCATGGAAGCAGGCTCGGGATTCAAGCTGTCACTCTGAAAGCTGAGGGACAGCCACGTCCATCAACCTTTTGGGGTGTTCTGTCCAGCAGTGACAGAGCTGGTGCATCCAGGGATGGTGCTGGGTCCTGCTGGCCTGCGCTGTCTGTACGGAGAAGGCACTGATGGCTGCTTGCGTGGGAGCAGGGCCCTTTCAACAGGGACATATGTGGCCTCCATGGAACAACAGTTAGGCTTGTCCATCAGGGATGCAGAAAGGTCATGCCCAGCATCCTAATTTTCCGCGGACGATTTTGCAGGGGCAGCAGTGTCATTACAAGGGTGCTGCTGGTGGGGGAAGCTTGCATCCCCAGCTGTTCACCTCCCAGCTCCTGAGATGCTCTGGGGGCACTTTCCCTCCCTCAGTCTCTTCCTTAGAAAGAGAAGGTCACTGTCCACCATCGCTCCCCATCAGGCTCCACCGGCGGCCCGGCCCAGTGCCTCCAGAGGGCCTGGGTCCTGCCAGGGAGGCCAGGGAGGCACAGGGCAGCTGTTGGAGAGGAGACTCCTGGAGGCAGCCAGCTGCTTGAGGGGCTGCAGGGCTCAGCAGGAAGACAAGTGTTCTGCGGTGGACCCTGACTTCACGTTCAGCAGCCAGGAGCCCAGCAGGGGCAGAGTGGGGCAGGGACAGCACCATGCAATCATCACATCCACCACACAGAACCAGCAGGCAGCGCGGAGCTCAGAGCTGCCCTGAGCACAGGCACTGCATGGGTGCTGGTCCGGGCCAGGCTCAGGGGTTCTCTCGGATGCCCTTGACGGGGGCAAGACCTGGAGAGGCAGATGGACGGCGTCCAGGCAGGGGGATTCCTTAGCAAAGAGGTAGCACTGGGAGGGAACGTCTCAACTCCAGAGACACATTTGACTTCAGGGTTTATAGAATAGAGTCCTTAAGATGTAGGAAACAGATAAATATATGTTGTAATTGTTCTCAGGAAAAAAACTAAAACGAGACATTTGAAGCAAAATGTTGGAAATTAGCTTATGCTCCGGTGTATGAACTTCTTCTAAGGTTTTATTCTGAAGATTAAAAGATGGCACCGTGGGCCACGTGCTGTCGTGGGCTGAACTGGATCTCCCAGATTCTCATGCTGAAGCCCCAATGCCCCTGGCCTCAGAATGTGGCTGATTTGGGGATGGAGCATTTGAGGGGGTAATTGCAGTGACATGGGGATGTCACTATGGGCCGTGGCCCAAGGCAGCCAGGTGGCGAAGCTGCCACGTTCACAGAGAGGAGCTCAGCTGCTTTCCACATTATTATTATAAACCCACGAAAGCCGATTCAGAACCCTGCTCAGGTGAAGCTGGTGGGACATATCCTTATGTCATATCATATCCTTATGATATGAGGCCTCAGACACACAGAGGGACCGCCCTAGGAGGACACGGGGAGAAGTGGTGTCTGCAGCCAAGGGGTGAGTCCTCAGGGGGAGCCAGCCCTGCTCTCACCTTGATCTTGGATTCCAGCCTCCAGGACTCGCTGAGAGATAAATCTCTTGTTCAAGTGCCCAGTCTGCAGGGCTTTGCTACGGCACCCCCAGTCTGCAGGGCTTTGCTATGGCACCCCCAGTCTGCAGGGCTTTGCCACGGCACCCCCAGGAAATCAATAGTTCCTTTAACTGCAACGTTAGGAACAAAACACAACAAAAGCAGAGCTCCCTCCATAATTATATTGACACCGAAATCTATGTGTTTCTACATCTAAACATATATAGGGATACCTATACCTAAATCTAAATCTATTCTTTTATACCTATAGGTGAATTTATATCTATATATCTGCATCTGTACCTATATCTACAATTGTCTATATCCATAATCAATATCTATATGCACACCTGTATCTAAATCTAAGTCTGTAAGTCACCGTGGAGACAGAAGAAGCCCTGAGCACCTGCATATTAATCTCTCAGACCTGGGCCCTGGTACACAAAATGGTCTTAGGCTCATGTGCTGCTGGCCCCAGTCATGGTGCAGGTGTTCAAAGGGGGCCCAGGAGGAAGAGAGGTGGTGTGCAAGTTCTCTTAGGCACGAATTCATCTCTGGGTGCTCTCCGGGAAGAGGAAGAGAGGTAGTGGGTGAGCCCTCTTAGGCACAAATTCATCTCTGTGCTCTCCCAGGGCTGTTCCTGACTTCCACTGGGCCTCCTTTCTCCATCCTTCTGTGGGTGAGTCCAGAAGAAAACACTGGGAGGGACGGAGGGTGGTGGCTTCAGCTGGAGGACAGCAGTAGAAGTGTTTTCTGGGGCCCCACGGAGCCATCTGATGGAGTGAGATATTACCAAGAATACAGCAAGTGCTTCTGGGCTGCAGTGCAGCAAAACTGCAATCTTGATGTAAATGTCCCACCGGCTTCACCTGAGCAGGGTTCTGAATCGGCTTTCGTGGGTTTATAATAACAATGCGGAAAGCAGCTGAGCTCCTCTCTGTGAACGTGGCAGCTTCGCCACCTGGCTGCCTTTGCAATTCACATCTGAACCGTTGATTTAAACATTTTATTTAAAAACCTGAATGCAAGAGCTGCTGTTTCTAGTTTTCCATGACTGAGAGTAGTCTGGTTTGAAATGAAGAGAAGATATGATTTCATATGGAGAAAAACATGAATAAAACCAGAGGCTGATAAAACAATGAGTATGAGGGGGCAACGCTGTGCAGAGAGAGGACGCCCGAAACAAGAGGGTGGGGTGTGCCTGACACAGGAAGGGGGGTGTGTCTGACACAGGAGGGGGGTGTGCTTGACACAGGAAGGGAGGACACGCCTGTCAGGCGGACGTAGCTTCAGAGCACCAGAAGGAGCATCCTCGGCCTCTGAAGGCCCCACGCAGCTGCGTTCTGGCCATCTTTTTTCAGACTCACTCGCTTCTTGACTGGCCTTAACCTTGGCCCTTGTGTCCTTCGCCTGAGGAGCTGAGTTTCAGCAAGAATCCTATTATTCCAGCTTATCAGAATCCCCTTAATGAAGTTGAGTCATGAAGCGTTTTGCACTGACGCCTTTCTGTCCTGGCTGGACGTCCCAGCTGCCTTTGCTGCATTTGGGCCTTGCACTTGGTTCTTTCTGGAGACCTCACTCCCCTATGACAGTAGCTCAAAGGAATTCTGTCTGTAACTCGAGTCTGGCGAATAATTATTTTTCTATAAGAGTTGGAAGTCAACTATTAACACAAATTCCCGGCCAGCTACGGAGTGGCTGTGTGAGTGGCAGCATCTTGCCCTCTTATCACTAGTGTCCTTTTGTATAAAATGAAGATTAAAGATAATGCTTACTTAAAAGCCACAATTTTCAGGGGAGTAAATTCGTCAAAAGTTTGGGCGTATCTGGCGCCTGACTTGGAGGCAGCGGTGAGGAAGACGCTGTCCCTGATCTGAGGGCAGAGCTGGGGGACTGGGCAAGGCCATCCGAGGTGGATGTTGAGCACCCAGGCCCCATGCAGGGCGGGGACATCCAGAGGTGGGGGTGGGCGACAGGCAGGCAGCTGTGCTGCTGGCCCTGGTCAGGGTGCAGTCGGGTGCATTTGGAGGGGGCCCAGGAGGAGGAGAGGTGATGGATGGGTCTGTATTGAATGCTGCCTGTTTCATAAGTTTTGTGTCTTGGGGGTGATCTAGGTTGGGTATGCACCTGTGGACCTTGTCTGGAAATGCGTTCTGGCTGCCGCCCCCAGCCTCAGCGTGCACCGAGGGTCTCTGCACAGACAGCAGACGTGAAACGCATCCTCTGCCCCCAGCACAGCGCGGACGCCCCTCGGGCACAGCGCAGACGCCGGGCACCTGGGCTTGGTGTCTTATTCATCTCTGCCCTTCCCAATCAAGATGGTGATTGACAGTTGCCTAACTTGAACACACTTTTCTTCATTTTACAAAAACTCGCAAATAGATGGACAGAGAGGGAGGGGAGCAGACTCACCTACGCAGGTTCTCCCATCGTCTCCTAACTCGTAGGGGTCCGCGCAGAGGCACTGGAAGCCGCCCTTGGTGTTTCTGCACCTCGCAGAGGCGTGGCAGGGTGGGTGGGCACCGTCTGCACACTCGTTCACATCTGCCAGACACACAAGGCCACACACGTGAGAGGAAGCAGCCGCACCCCCTTCTCTCCCGTGTGACCCCTGTTCTGGGAGGTGCTTCTGTCTGGGGAGGTCAGCCCTTTGCCTGCCACCCCACCCGGTCTAGGGGGAACCAGGCACCACCTCTGCTGTTGTGTGGCCGCCCCCTGCTCCCTGCACATCTGAAAAGGTGATGAGGAGAAGACGGACACATGCTGGCCGTGGGCTCCGAGCCTGCAGGGAGTCCACACACTGGGGTTCACTCAGGCCCAAGTCACAGGAGCCTTCCTGGAGGAAATTAGGGTCTGCCTGGGATAGGGGAATGTGGAATTTGGCCAAGTGCAGGACACAGGGGCAGGAAGGGGCCAGGGTGAGGGTGGGGCAGGGTCCGCTTCGCCCAAGCAGAGACTCCCAGCTGGCCCAGATGCTCCAGGTCCTCTGAGAGCAAGGACTGGGGCCACCTGCCACCACCAGTGAGGATGGTGTGTCCCCTCCTGCTCTCCCTGCACGCGAATCCTACATCTAGTACCTCATCCCCTAGGCTTCTATTTCCAGATAACCTGCTGTACATTTTGTTCAAATAATGTTCCTTTTCTGGCCAATTTTAGAAAACAAGCAGGAGCGTGTCACAGGTCTGCTCCACACGCCCAGTGTATGTTCTCTGAATGGCACAGGTGCTGTCAGTGCTGGGACACGTGCTCTTCCAGGAGCTTCTCTGTCTGGAGGGAACAGAGCTGGCCTGGGTGCAGTCTCTGCCGAGGGCCAGGCTGGGGGCAGCAACCTGCCTGCGCTCCTGGGGTCCTGGTGCCGACGACACCCCCAGACAGAGCAAAGGTACTGGGAGGGGTGGAGGGACTCTCCCCAGTCTCACCGCTGAGTGGAAGAGCCGGGGTCCACATAGGCCACAGGGACTTGGCCCCCGACTCGGCCACCCCAGGATGAGGAGAATGTGCGAACCTGGGCAGCGCTCAGGCGACCCAGTGCCGGAGACCTGCGAGGACTTGAAGGTCAGCTGGGGTGGCCTGCTGCCCTCCTGCTCCCCAGGGTGAGGGGCTGCATTGGGTGGGACTACCCACTCCTAACTCAGGGCTCTGGGGTCGGGGGGAGCCTTGGTCCCAGCTGGTTTTCTCAGTTACAGAATGGGTATCATCATGTCTGTTGTGAAAACCGGGCCTGGAATCAAAGATGGTGCTTATGACAACTAGCAGGGTGTTGGGGATATCTCAGGCTTTCTAAAGAGGACAGTCTTTAATAATGACATTATTGATAATGACAACCACTCTATAAGAGTATAAGAAGCCGGGTGCGGTGGCTCACGCCTCTAATCCCAACACTTTGGGAGGCTGAGGTGGGGGGTCACCTGAGGTCAGGAGTTTGAGACCAGCCTGGCCAACATGGTGAAATCCTGTCTCTATTAAAAATACAAAAATTAGCCAGGTACGGTGGTGGGTACCTGTAATCCCAGCTACTCAGGAGGCCGAGGCAGGAGAATCACTTGAGCCCAGGAAACAGAGGTTGCAGTGAGCAGAGATTGCACCACTGCACTCCCGCCTGGGCGACAGAGTGAGACTCCATCTCAAAAAAATAAAAAGTATAAGACAAGGGTAAAGAAATTTCAAGGGATTGGAGCTATTGACTATCGGCCACTGTTAATTGTCTGTATCTTGCAGCAGCTATTAAAGTTTTATGTATAGGTAACCACGTCAAGGCTGTTAAACATAGAAGGTCTTTCTTGGCTAAAGCTGCCCCTGGAACCAGCCCCTCCTGCATCCCCCTATGCAGAGCTGTGCAAAGGCATCTGCCGCTGGAACCAGCCCCTCCTGCATCCCGCTATGCAGAGCTGTGAAGCGCTGGAGCTGTGCGAAGGCATCTGCAGCCACCCTGGGGTAGGGGAATGTTTCTATCATGATCGCGTGAGAAATCGAGGTCCTCACCCATGGATGCTGCAAGCCCGTTTTCTCTTCTTCACCCCCAGGGTGTGCCATGGGGCCCTCAGAGTGGGAACGGCAGCCGCCAACACATCCCTACCTCCCTCTCGGGTAGTTCCCTGGGAGCAGCTTCCGTCCCTCTCCTCACCCCCTCCCTGCAGCTCAGACTCATCCTAGGTATGAGTTCCCTGCGGCTGCTGGGAAAAATCATCACAAACTGGACGGCTCCAAGCAACAGAAATGCATCCTCCAATAGTTCTGGAGGTCACAGATCTGAAATCAGGGTGTTGGCCGGGCGGTGCTCCTTCAGAAGGCTCTCGGGGGAGGGGGTCCTTCCTGCATGCTCTGGCTCCTGGTGGGTCCTGGGGGGCCCATGCCTGGCAGATGCTTTGTTTCCATCCTGGGTCTTCACACGTTCCCATCTCTCTGTGTCTTGTCTCCTCTTCCTACGAGGACACTGCACATTGGATCGGGACGTACCCGACAGCCTCATTTTAACTTGATGGCACCTACAAAGGCCTTGCCTCTTCTTCAGGCCACATGCAGAGGTACACGGGGCTAGAACTTGAGCATAGCTTTTGGGGGGCACAGTTTGGCCCACAACGCTCCACCCAGGGTCAGTTTATTCTAAGCAGAAGCCTGAGTCAGGGGCCAGGGCCATGCAGGTCTCCTTCCTGAGGATGGACAGGAAGGAGGGGGACAAATCGGCCCTGTCTGAAGAGCAGCGCTCTCCCCAGCAGAGGAGGAAACCAGCCTCAGCCGCAGTGTCCCCAGATACCAGGGCAACCTGCACAGAGGCCGAGACTGTGCTCTCTGGCTGCTTCACCTTGAGTTTCAAGAAGAGTGGCCGTGGCGTCCACAGTCTCCATGCACAGTGAGTGCAGATGTGCACGGATGTTTCCATTTCTCTAAGCAAATTAGTATTGGTTGTGAACCATATTTTCCGTAATACGCACAAAGCATTTATGTATATTCGTTTACTGTATAACCTCCTGACAATAACTGATGTAAAAAGCCACTGATTCATAGCTTTTTATCTATTTGAAATCTGTAGCATCAAGGCACTCAGAGGAGACTCACTGCAATGCATTTGCCAGTTTTTTTGTTTTTTGTTTTTTTTGAGACGGAGTCTCACTCTGTTGCCCAGGCTGGAGTGCAGTGGTGCAATCTCGGCTCACTGAAACCTCCACCTCCTGGGTTCAAGCAATTCTCTTGCCTCAGCCTCCTGGGTAGCTGGGATTACAGACACCCACCACCATGACTGGCTAATTTTTCTTTTTTGTATTTTTAGTAGAGGTGTGGTTTCACCATCTCGGCTAGGCTGGTGTTGAACTCCTGACTTCATGATCCCTAAAGTGCTGGGATTACAGGTGTGAGCCACCACGCCCAGCCTTAATATCAAGGTTTTGTGTGGATGAGTTTGAGTAAATAAGTAGAATTTGAATAGAGAAGAGAGCAGCAAATACTATTTGTTTTTCTATATTATTCAGTTAAGTCCACAGCCTTCCTTTCTGGAGCCGCAGATGTTGATGAGGAGATTTCACTGAGGACCTGCTTGAGTACTTACATTCTTGTCAATTTACCATAAACGTAAAGTTTCCTCTCTCTTATACTTGATTTTTTTCCCTTGTGATTCTTGATTTTGAAACTTCTAGTGCAGGGAATAGCTGTGGTAAAAATATTTGTGCATATGCACTTGTACCAGATTTTTGAGTTTTGTCATTTATTTCTAAGACATATTTTAATTATAGATGTGATAAAACAAACAAGAAAAAAAGTCGTATTGCTGCAGGTCGGCAATCCCTCCTCCCTGTTCCCATGGCAGGCTGCCGAGGTCTCCAGTATGAACAGGCTCTGGAGCAGAGCCTAGCGCTCCCCTCGCATTCGGGAGGACACTCATCAAAGTGATGTGTGTGCCCGTGACCCACTGCTTTAAAAACACCTGAACGGATTCCCAGTGCACACACTGCTGTGCAGCCTGCATGTTCATTGAGTGACGTGTCACCAAGTGTCACCAACACTCTTCCAAGTCAGCGGACGTCCTGGTAACTGTGCAGCGTAACTGTTCTGGGTGCAGCTGTCCCAGCATTCGGAGCACAGCCCCTGGGCACGCACGGTGTCAACAACAGGCCTGCGCCCCACTCTTTGTACTGTGCATTTCTAACTAATTTAAATTGATGCCTTATTCCTGTCCTCATTTAACGTTTGAAAACCTGGAGGTGCAGAGACTCAGCAATTTTGGGAGACAGATTAAATGGCTACTGAAATGGCCGTGGCGGGAGAACATGAAGTTGGGCCCGAGTCAGTGAACTACAGAGAGAAGACAGAATGAGTTAGGGTTGGCCGATGGGCGTCTTGGACCTTCACATACACAGTCTAACGGGGTCTTGTGAAGTGTGTGGATTCTGACTCAGGGATTGTGGCGGGGCCCCAGACGCTGCAGGTCTAACAAGCTCCCTGGTGACGTTGCTGCTGCAGCCAGGGAACCCACCAGGAGCACCGGCTCCTGTGCACGGACCACACTGAGAAACACTCCTACACACTGGGGAGTACCCAGACTGTTCAGAAATAGTCCTTCTCACAACGGGTCTTAACCTTAGACAGCTGTTAACTGTTGGACTAAAAATCAAGGAAGATAAATGAAAAGATTTCAGTAACAGAAGAGTGATTTTGATGGCACAGGATGGTCTAGAGGAGGCTGGAGGAGCATTCCTCGTTTAGGAGACAGATGAGCAAAGTCACAGGCCAGAAGGTCAGAGGGCACGTGCAAAGGGGAGGTTGCAGGACACCAGCAGTCTCCCTTCCCGATCCACTCTAAGGTCTCGCCCATTTTTATCTGCACCTTGCAGATCCCTGTGATAGCACTTTGGGGTCATTCATACTTAAAATAAGCTAAAATGGACACGTGAAACATCTGGGTACTTGGGCAAGGACGGACGTAGGTGTACAGTGAAATGCACCACAGGAAGGCTTGTTAACACAGAACATGCAACGTGCTGCGCCCTGAAGCACTTGCCATCAATTCCTTAATGGTGATGCCAACATGGAAAACCAGGAACGGGGGTGAAGTGGGCACTTCAAGCTTGCACAGTCTCTAAGCCAAGGAAACAGGAGAAGCGCGATTCGTGATCCCTTTGTCACCGAAGGGTCAGTGACAGAGCCCGCGGCCAGGAGTCATGCAGTGGTGTTAACAGCAACCACGAGTTTACACCGATGTCATCGCCCGACAGAGTAGCTGTATTTCTATCACCGAGGCTTCCGGAAAGTTCCCTGGGAGAAACATCCTGGTCTGCTGTTCTCTGGGGCATTGTCTAACCTCTGGGTGGTTTCCTTGTACATTGTCATTTGTGACCAATCCCAGAACGCAGCAGGGGAGCACGTCTACAAAGCTAGCATCGTGCAATTAACAGTTTAAACGAGGGTTTCCAGCCCAGGCTGCTGGTTTCCAGCGATGACACCCTCCCTCAGCTACGTAGCAGGCCTCTGCCCTATCTGTGCCCAGGCAGCTCCCTGTGTCCTCAGCGACTCTGAAAGTTATTTCCGAGGCACCGTTCCCCAGCTGGCTTCATTTCCTCCTCTCCTCATCCCTTCTCTCCTCTCCTAACAGAAAGATGGCTCCTGGGAGGGCACCTGAGACCACAGACTTGGAGGGAGCCACACCCCTACCTGACCCCTGCCCTAGCACTGAGTCCTGGTGGGTCTCTGGTGCACGCGGGGTCTCAGCCTCTCCCTTTACGACTGAGGGTCTAGAAGCAGTTGGCCACTGCAACCCTTCAAGGACAAACATTTTGGACTTTCAAAATTGAAATGGAAATTTTGTTACTGTGCTAAATTATACATAATGTGAAATTTACCACCTTAGCCATTTTTAAATGTGCAGTTCAATGGTATTGACCTTGTGCAACTTATCCCAACATCCCCCTCCAGGCCTTTTTTTTTTTTTTTTTTTTTTTTTTTGTAGAGATGGGGTTTCACTACGTTTCTCAGGCTGGTCTTGAACTCCTGGCCTCAAAGGATTCTTTCACCTGGGTCTCCCAAAGCACTGGCTCCAGGACCCTTTCGTCTTCTGAAAACTCTGAGAAAACTGAAAACTGTGGATTTTGCTTTTATTTCTACTTGCAAACCAGCCAGATTCTGGCACGAGACCCTCTCTTTCTTCTGCGGTCTAGGTTAGTGCAGCTCATAGCAGCAGCTCACAGGAGGCTCTGTGTCTGATGCCAGTTTTCCTCCCCTAAAACGCAGTCCTGAAGGCAGCTTGGCCTTCTAAACATTGCTGGTGAGTGTTGTCTGAGCAACCTTCCTCCGAGAATAGCAGCCATTCCTGCTCCTGCCTGCCCTGACCCCCTGGCCCATGAGACCAGAGCCAGCGGTCCGGGTTTTGTTGCAGGGCGTTTCTGAAGTAGCTGGGGGACACACGCTGCTCCGACAGGACGCCCCAGCCTCAGGAGTTGCACCCAGAGGGCTCTTTCTGTCTCAGAACAGTCAGTGGGGGACTCTCATTCTGCTGCTCCCCGCAGAGGGACCCCAGTACGTGGCTCTTCCCCTGGGAGGCTCTGTTGTCCAGCAAACCTGCTCCCAGGTGCCCTGGGCTGACACCCGCTCAAGCCAGGCGCATGGGAGGAGGAGGTGGAGGTGGCCCACAGCTGTTTTGCCTTTGCCTCCCCAACCTGCTCTCAAGTCACCGCTAGGAGCCTGCACCTGTCTACACCTAAACATGCAGGAAGCTGGGAGTGAAACTCAGCGACTGGAGAAGAACCAGGCATGGGCTTCGGAATCAGCCACCTGTGGGAGGCGGAGGCGGGACTAACTCTATGGGTTCCTGGAGTGGAGACGTTTGCTGCCGTGTTTCCTTTGAGAAAGTGGCCCTGCGAGTTCACCACAACTTTGCCTGGAACTCATGAACTCCCCTCTCTCTTCCCTCACAGGTGACCCCATTGGTCACGATTCCACGTGCCTATTCTGAGGCCTCACTACCTAGAAAGAGGCCAGCTGGGAACACGGCCAGCCAAAGGGAGAGCCCTTGCTTCCTATCCCCAAATTGCTGCTGGGAAGATAACAGTTTCAGAGGCATCTTTTGGCGAATAAATTTTCAATGACATTGCATTGTTAATTTACATCGGAAACATGCAGATGTTTTGTAATTGTTATTGAAGAAAGAACTGACCTTTGCAGAGCGGAGGCTGGAAATCCCATCCTTCCTGGGTGCAAGTGAGTTGCTCGTGGCCTTGGAGCTCATACCCGTGCCGGCAGGAATACACCAGCACGCGCCTCCCAGACTCCTCACAGTGCACAAAGTCCCCATTCTCCACGCTCTCTGGGAAGCCACACTTGTCGTCTGTGAAATGTGGACAGGTTGACATGTAGTCAAACTGCGAGAAAAGAAAACCACATACCAACGTCCCTGTCACGGGCACACTTGTGCCCTGGAGGGGCTGGTGCCGAGGCTGGGGAGCCCTGCTGTGGTCACTCACTCAGCACCCACGCAGCACACACCGTCACTTCCCAGGTCGGGCCCCGCTGGCTCCCATTTTCTAGGCCCCCAGTTCCTGTCTCACTAGAGAAGGGTCCCGCCTGCCCCGGGAGCTGCCCTGAGGGTGTAAGGCAGGGCGTCGACTGTTTTCTAAACAGGGAAAAGTTAAACTCAGCTCCTTGGGAAGACAAGTTTTGCTTGAGGAGATGCACGTGCTGTAAGGTGGTGTGAGAAGAGACCAAACGTCACCTTGAGGAAAGGTCTCCCTCCAGGCTTCCAGGTTCATGCCAGGGATGCTGTCACAAGACTCAAAGTCTTCGGGGAATTTTCCAACTCGGAAGGCATCCACGGGCACCCTGGTGAGGCCGGTGTTGTCACAGATGACCCGAGACAGGGAGTGCTTCTCCAGCTCATGCCTCTGCGCGTCCGTGAAGACGTGGCTGTTCTCCCACCAAAACCTCCAGGGAAGGAGACAGAGCGTAAGTTCATGGTGCCTGGAGAACCCCCAGGGCAGGCACTCAGGGCCAGCCACCCACTGCTGTGTGCTGCTGGCCTCCCCTGCGGCGCCTGCCCAGACCCCCAGCACCCGGGGCCGCGCAGGTGCAGGCGCTGAGGGCCTGAAGGAGACGCGGAGGGGCAGCACGGCGTGCACCTGGCTGTCTGAACGAGCGGCGTCAGATGGAGGAGGGGCTCAGAGCCACTTCGCGTGTTGACTGTGAGAATCTATTTTGCTGCATTGCTGTTATTTGGGGTGCAATGCTGTGTTAAAAACAAGAATAATTACAGCAAATTCAGCTGCTTTACAGGGTGCTGCTCTCTAGTCTGAAGTCAGCGTGCCCTGCACGGTCTCTCTACCTTCAGCTTCTTCCTCCAGGCCATGGGTAATCAAGAAAATTGCAATGTGAAGAAATGAAGTCCCACTTTCCCCTCAAAATACGAAAATCGTTGCCAAAGCACCAGCAGCTCCTGGCCTGAGTGCCATAAAGCACACATTTCCCTGGCCACATAAAGCTCTTCTGCTTCCCATCACGGGGATGAATTCCTCTTAGAACATAAAAAAGAGGCCCCACTACATGGAAGTTCATTGACCCCATTTTTGCATTGGGGAGATATTTGGTCATAAATACACAGGATGAGAAATTGCAGGCACCACCCCAGGAATCTGCCAGCTGCCTCTGATTTCAGATGGAGCTTCAGCCATGGGTGGCATAAAACACGCTTGGGAGACACACATATGGGGCAAGTTGGTGAAATCTTCCCCCTTCTGAGCGAGTGGCTTCCCATGTCCCAGAGAATTCCAAACGCACGTTTACTGAAGACACAGCTATGAGGGAGACAAGTTCTCCCGGTGATTTCTCCCTAGATGTTCGTAGCTCTTTGAAATGCTGCATCTCCGAAATTAGAGACAAAAGTCACACTGGGGAAAGGACAGGAGCCTCGGCGTGTGGCAGGTGCACTCTCTGGGAAGAGCACAGATCCTTTACAACAAAAATCTGACCTTGGCACAGTGACTACCAAAAATAGAGAGAGAGCTGGATAGGTAGGGATGGCTTTAAAAGCAAAATAAAACATTTTCCCATTGTTTTTGTCTGTGTTGTTCTAAAATCTTAACACTGGTATCCTGTGCACCTGCTTCTACGGGAGCGGGGAAGGACTCAGAATCAGACGGGAACAGGATCTGGCTCTGACTCCCTCCAGTACAAACCTCCACATTCCAGGTTGAACTTGAGGAGGGAGCAGACATGTACGAGGCAGGCAAACCGGGACCTCAGCTTTCTGCTACCGGCAAGCACCTGTGTGTGCAGGCAGGGGCTGGGGGACCGGGAAGGCCTGTCCAGCCCAGAGGCATCCATGAGCACCAGGCATAGCCTGTGTCTGCGCCTGAGTCACTGTCCACCTCTGCGCTTTCCTGGGCATCGTCAGGGGACGTGGGGGATGGGATGCAGTCTCAGGGCTGTCATGAATGTGTCACAATTTGTTTTTGTTAGGCGCCTGTTTGCTCATGTGGTTGGATCTAGGAAAAATCAGTGCTAGCTCCCATTCTAAGTGCTACATGCTTTGTAGTTGCATCATTGTTATGAAAACACGGTTCGAGGTTAAGGAAACTATGGGTGGGAGAAACAATCTGATCAGCTTATGTAAGAGTCGAGCGGTGGAGCCAGAATTTGGATGCAGGTCTGGCTGGCTTCAGAACCAATGCAGACCACCTGCCTCTGTGCAGAACAAGAAGGAAGACATTCCGGACAGGAACCTACCAGTCTCCGTCCCGCAGAGCCTTCATCTGCTTCCCAATGAGACAGGCAAACAGGGGGCCTGTCCGAGCCCTGGGGAGGAAGTTTTCAGCTAAGCCTCCCAGCCAGACGTCGATGTTGTCAGGATGCTTGTACAAGTCCAGGATCTTGTCGGCCACGCTCCTGCTGGCGATGGCTGTGCTCAGGTCAGCAGGGGTCTCCAGGCGAGGCAGGCCACAGAACTCCCTCCACTCATTGTAACCTGCACAGGGGAGAGGCTGCACGGTTTCTCTCACATACCTGAACCTTTGTTGAGCCCATCTCGCTCATGCCATGGTCCCCAAGACGGGAAGCACAGCAGGGCAGAGTCCCGTCCCACCCTGTGACACTGCCTGGCTGTTTGCCAGGCTAGGATATTCCAGCTCAGAAGCCAGAGCTCTTTCTGCAGGGTTTGTTCATAAAGGAGCTGGAGACAGCAAGAATGCTGAGTCCACGACATTTAAGTGCATTCCTGTTATCGCCCAGCCTGCACTTAGTTCTCACCTCTTCAGAGCAACCGAGACAGCTCTGCACCCTCTTCAGAGTTTACCTCCCACAATGACATCAGGAGCACACACAGAAGCCAGCACTCTCTCTCGCTCTCTCTCTTCCCCCTCTCTCTCTCTCATGCGCGCGCACACACACACACACACACAAAGGGACACACACAAATATCTTTATCTGTCTGGCTAGTCATCTCCATATTGAAGACTAAAGATCTTTTCTTGCTGGGAACCCTGGTGAATCCCTGGCCTCTCTTCTCACTCCTCCTCCTGCTCGCTGCCCAGGCCCTCATCCATGGTCTGACTCTGTGGCTGCACCTTTGCCTGACACTGGTGCCCCTCCCTGTGCCCCACTCCTTACATCCGCCTTCGTCCCTCATCCACTCCTCTTGGTTCCACCGTCGCCTCCTCCAGAAGCACTCCCTCCTCAAGGCTGGGCGACCCTCACTCCCGCGGGGTCTGATCAGAGCGCAGTCCAGGGCCTCTGCTGCTGTCTCTGCTCATCCACCCGCCCTGTGTGGTGCTTTAGCTAAGACTGTCTGGTTCTATCCTCAGCGCCCTGCCCACCGCAGGCTCCCAGCAGAAGTCCCGGACAAGTGCACGCACAGCAACATGTGAGCACTGGGCCGGTTCCCCCAGGGGCAGTGAGGCTTTCACGGGACAGAAGGCCGGGCCTGTGGTGTCTCATGTTTAGACCAAACAGAACTGGGAGAAATAGCCAGGCATCCTCGTTAGTCTGGGAAGGGGATGCCCACGTGACAAAGAGACTCATGGAGCCAAGGGGTGGGAACAACTTGGAGGAAGACAGATCGGAGGAACGGACAAACTGGAGGAGGAAGGCATGAGCGACATTCAAAATCTGAGCTTTTAGAGGCCGGGTGCGGTGGCTCAGGCCTGTAATCCCACCACTTTTGGAGGCCGAGGCGGGTGGACTGCCTGAGGTCAGGAGTTTGAGACCAGCCTGGCCAACATGGTGAACCCCTGTCTGTACTGAAAATACAAAAATTAGTCAGGTGTGGCGGCAGTCGTCGGTACTCCCAGCTACTCGGGAGGCTGAGGCAGGAGAATTGCTTGAACCTGGGAGGCGGAGGTTGCATTGAACCGAGATCGCACCATTGCTCTCCAGCCTGGGCAACAAGAGTGAGACTTCGTCTCAAAACAAACAAACAAAAACAAAAATAGAAACACTCTGAGCTTTTAGAAAACTGCTGTCAGGTGCTATTGAGTCCATTTGTTGGAGGGCTGAGAACCATTTCCCTGGTTAACCGTCAGGAGAAGCCGTGTGTGTCTGACTCTTGTGCTCCTAGAGTCACCCCTCTTGGCTGGCCCCACAGCCCTGGTGCTGCTGCATCTGGCAGGGGATCCCCTGATCCCCCATGAGAAGCTGTGCTGCCTCAGCCTGACTCCTGCTGTCAGTGCCTCTGCTGCCCTGTATCTGCAGAAACCACCCTCGTTTTCTGTCTCCAGATGGGCCATCCTGGCCCTTTCATCAAAGCCACCGGGAGGTGCTTTGCCCCGTCAAGAGGCACCTGTGTCCCTCCAACTCAGCACCTCCAACAAAATTTCATCTTTATCACACAATCTACTTTAGCCTAGACCATCCCAAACATACCCCACGAATTTCTCAGCTCCAGTAACAGGCAACCTGTAGACAGTCGGTTTATACAGAAAACACAGATGCCCATTGCTTGCCACAGGGCTTGGGGGACACAGCTGTTATTTCATTAAATATTTACTAAAAGAATGCATTTATTTTCAGACTAGTCAAAAACAAAAATAATGAGCAAATTAAAGTTCTAAAATGAGGAGAAAAGGTTTCTATACCGACAATTTAGACCATCGTCAAACTGTTTTAATTAGTACAATAAAAGCATTTCCACACCTGTGGGAGATTGACATCTTAATTTTAAAAAGAAAAAACAACGAAGTTAGGAGGGCATTTTCCTTTCTTATTGCTCTGAGAGGAAACATATTTGTATCTTTTTCCAGCTCTAGAGGGAAAATGTGCAAGGTCTGGGAAGGAGGTAAAGACATGGAGGCTGAAGCTCTTCACAGCTCCGGAGGCCACAGAGCCCGGAAGGAACACCATCACTTCGGATGTCCCTGCCTGTGGGAGACACCGCAGAAACGGGAATGCAAAAAAGGTGTTTCTGTTTTGTTTTGTTTTTCTGAGACGGTGTCTCGCTCTGTCACCCAGGCTGGAGTGCAGAGGCATGATCTCGGCTCACTGCAACCTCCGCCTCCTGGGTTTCAGGCAATTCTCCTGCCTCAGCCTCTTAAGAAGCTGGGATTACAGGTGTCTGCCATGACGCCCGGCTAATTTTTTGTATCTTTAGTAGAGACTGGGTTTCACCATCTGGCCAGGCTGGTCTTGAACTCCTGAACTTGTGATCTGCCCGCCTTGGCCTCCCAAAGTGCTAGGATTACAGGCATGAGCCACTGTGCCCGGCCGCAAAAAAGTGTTTTGGGGAAGGTTGTACATTTTATATTCACTGTAAAGTACAACAAACGATTTCAGGGCGTGGCGGAAATCATCATCCCAGCTCAACGTGCTGAGACACGAGCGTTTCTCTTTTATCTAATTCAGCCTGAGATCTAACTAATCAGATCTAACGAAGCTTCTGCTGGGTTTGTGGCCTTTCTGGTGCATCGATGCCTCCAGTTGCTGGAATTCAGACCTGGGGACGTTGCCTAAACTGTCTGTGTGTCAGCCTCTCAATCCATCTTTTAGAACGGGATCGCAGTCTGGCCTTCCGCGGTGGCTGGGGTATAGAGTGCTAACACACGCAGTGGGCTTTGAACTGCAGGCCGCAGGGACCCGCGTGGCAGCTCTTACACTGCTGTGTCATGACTCCTCCTGTGTGCTCACACCAGGCACTCTCGTGTGTGCGTCCCCAACACTCAAACGTGAGGTTGACTCTACTGTCCTGGGCACTCAGGGAAGGAACTGGGAACCACACAGGGTAATTAAGAAATTCATCCAAGGCCGGGCGCGGTGGCTCAAGCCTGTAATCCCAGCACTTTGGGAGGCCGAGACGGGCGGATCACGAGGTCAGGAGATCGAGACCATCCTGGCTAACCCGGTGAAACCCTGTCTCTACTAAAAAAATACAAAAAACTAGCCGGGCGAGGTGGCGGCGCCTGTAGTCCCAGCTACTCGGGAGGCTGAGGCAGGAGAATGGCATAAAAACCCGGGAGGCAGAGCTTGCAGTGAGCTGAGATCCGGCCACTGCACTCCAGCCTGGGTGACAGAGCGAGACTCCGTCTCAAAAAAAAAAAAAAAAAAAAGAAATTCATCCAAAATTGAACTCCTCAGGTCCAAACCCAAGTCTTTGGAACACAAGCCGGGCTGTGTGCTGATCTTACTCCTGTTCCCTTCCCACCAGGCCCTTCTGTCCTTGTCAGTGTTTATTTGCCCAAACATTCATTCATTCATTCATTCATCCATTCATTCATTCATTCAGTGAGCGTTCCCTAAGCGCCTGTTCTGTGCCGGTCAACGGTTCTGGGTGCTAGTGACCACAGCCCTGAAACACAGCCCTTCCTCCTGGGCTTATGATCTTTGGGGGACCCACAGGCCAGTGGGAACGTGGATTTTCGCCTTTGGCCACATTTCAGTTGGTGAAAAGTAGAGCAGACAAAGGTGGGGGTTGTGAGGGTCTGGATGGGGTCGCCTGCTCTCTGGTGCAATTAGCTCAGGGAAGTCAGCAGTGGCAACATGAGGAGGTTAAGCTGTGGGGCCTGAGCAGGGTGTGTGCTGGGCATGTGTGAGCATGTGCTGGGCATGTGCGGGCATGTGTGGGTGTGTCCTGGGTATGTGCTGGGTGTGTGCTGGGCATGTGTGGGTGTGTGCTGGGCATGTGCTGGGTATGTGCTGGGCATGTGCAGGCATGTGTGGGTGTGTGCTGGGCATGTATGGGTGTGTGCTGGGCATGTGTAGACAGGTGTGTGCTGGGTATGTGCTGGGGTGTGTGCTGGGCATGTGCTTGGGCATGTGCAGGCATGTGTGGGTGTGCTGGGCATGTGTGGGCATGTGCTGGGCATGTGCAGGCATGTGTGGGTGTGTGCCGGGTATGTGCTGGGTATGTGTCGGGTGTGTGCTGGGTATGTGTGGGTGTGTGCTGGGTATGTGCCGGGTGTGTGCTGGGCATGTGTGAGTATGTGCTGGGTATGTGCCGGGTGTGTGCTGGGCATGTGTGGGTGTGTGCTGGGTATGTGCCGGGTGTGTGCTGGGCATGTGTGGGTGTGTGCTGGGTATGTGCCGGGTGTGTGCTGGGCATGTGCTGGGTGTGTGCTGGGCATGTGTAGACAGGTGTGTGCTGGACATGTGTGGGTGTGTGCTGGGCATGTGCTGGGTATGTGTGGGCGTGTGTTGGGTATGTGCTGGGCGTGTGCAGGCGTGTGTTGGGTATGTGCCGGGCGTGTGAAGGCATGTGTGGGCTGTGCTCCCTGAGCTCTGGCAACAAGGAAGCAGCTGTGTTTGGGTGCCGGGAGTGAGGGGGACAGTATGCACTATCCTGACACACATGGGGCCCCTTCTGATCCTCCCAACTCACGTTTAGTCCCCAGATATTCACAGCCTGTGTGGTTGCTGATCTCAGCCCTTCCAGATGCCACTGGTAAGGAAGACAGGAATGGGGGAAGGGCCAGGGGACAGAGGAAGGCCCAGGGATGTGGCAGAACAAGACTTGCCAGCACTGTCCATCTCACATGTCACCCACGCACAATAGGAGGGCACCTCCCAAGCTCCCAGGGTGCATGGAGAGAAAAGAGCCGCACACAGAATACGAGGTCTCAGGGGATCGGGCCTGGACAGGTGCTGCAGGTTGACCAGACAACCGAACCACCTAGGAGCCCAGAGGAGGGAAGGCTGAGGTGGGCCTGAGGTCAGGGAGTTGGGAACGGGGCAGGTCAGGGAGGAGGCTGTGCGGTGGGGCCTGGGAAAGGCAGGAGCCAGGTCGGGTGTAGGGAGCACAGGGGGCTGCTGGCCTGAGAGGTGCAGCCACTCCCACCAGGGGCCAGCTTGGACCAGTTAGCTAACAGCAGTCCTGATGTGGTGGAATGATCTCTGCAGGCCCTAGGATCTCGCTGGGGGGAGAAGAAGGGGAGGGGGCACTCTCGCCATCCCAGGAGCTTCCCGGGACGCCAGACGCTGACCTGCCGTTGTCTGCCCTCCTCCCTCTACTAAAAGCGGGTGTTTCTCAAGGTCCTAGCTCACACGTCCCTGGGAGGTTCAGAACCACCCTCTTTGTGCCATTTCTCTCTCTAAGAAAAGCTCCAAGTGGCCTCTATAGCTGAATGAACTGGGTCCTTTAAGAGCCATTGCTTAGAAGGCATTAGATTTGTGATTGTTTTACTTTAAATCAGTCTCTCTAGCAGCAGGTTGCTAACTCGGCAAATCCTGCAGCAGCTGCACGAGGTGTGCAAGGGAAGGAACTGGCAGACCTGGCAGCCCGTGGTCCCGGCCCCTCTGCAGATTGATGGACGCCAGATCCAAGGTGCTGGAATTGGACAGCACAAAGAGCCTTTCCGTCAGTTCCTCGTTCATCAGCTGATCCTGCACCTGCAGTTTGGCTGGTCTTGCAAGAAGGCCTCGTATTAGTGGGTCCAAACCACCTGGAAAATACCACGTGCAAAGTAAGGACAGTTCTCGGCTCAGTTCTAGAGAAACAACAATATTTCAATCTTGTCCTTAGCAAATCTGTGTGTAAGTTCATGAATTCCGCTTGTGTGATTCCAGAGTTTCCTGAATGTCCTCAAGACACTGCCTTGCTGGCGAGTGAACCACTGGGCTGGCACTGATGATGTGGCTCATGAGGGATGGACCCTCAGAAAGAAAGGGGCCTGGAGAAGGAGTCCACCAGTTTTTAAAGCTTTTTGTTTTGTTTCTTAGCAACAGAAAGATTACAAAAAAAAGAAGCATTTGCTGAATTCTAACATCCAGAACAGTGAAAGGAAGACTCAGCTTAGCTGAGGTAGTGGCCAGGGTGCCTGGGGACCACTGTTCCTGTCATTTCCAAAGGCCCCGTGTGGAAAGCAGGCCCCACCACCTGTCAGGGTCCCTCTATCTCAGTGGCGTGTGAACCCACCACTGCATGCCACCAGTCTTTAAAGTTTGGCCTTAGGATGCCCAAAAGGAAGACTTAGGAATCACGACGTGCATCGTCCTGTGTGGGATGACCTGGGTGTCCTCAAATGCCAGGCACCTGCTGAGGGCCGGGCCAGCCCCTGCCTCTCTGGTGCACTGTGCATGACTCAGCTCTCATCTAAGCAGGTATCGCCAGACATACTGCCGCACCCCTGCCCTCCCCACTCCCCACTACACCTGGAGCCGGTCAACTTTTGAGTCAGGTTAGGAGCTCCCAGAAAGACACACAGAGTACTGGGAAAGGAACATAAAGAAAAAATGGGGAAGCTTAAAAATAACCCTTCCAAAAAACTAATTGGGGGAATAGGATCATTTTCTTCCAAATAATTAACTTCCAAAGGTAACCCATCATTAACATTCTAAAGATGAGGGTGCTGATCATAACTATAGAATGGTTTAGCCTTTTATTTTTATTTTATTTTCAAATGGATTTTCACTCTGTTGCCCAGTCTGGAATGCAAAAGCAAGATCTCAGCTCACCTGCAACCTCTGCCTCCCAGGTTCAAGCGAGTCTCCTGCCACAGCCTCTCGAGTAGTTGAGACTACAGGCACCTGCCACCATGCCTGGCTAATTTTTTTTTTTTTTGTATTTTTAGTAGAGACAGGGTTTCACCATGTTGGCCAGGCTGGTCTCAAACTCCCGACCTCAAGTGATCCACCTGCCTCGGCCTCCCAAAGTGCTGGGATTACAGGCGTGAACCACCATGTCTGGGCCCAGTTTAGCCTTTTAAAATGCTTTAAACACATTTATTTTCCCCACAGATATTAAAAACCCTGTGTAGGATTAGCAAGTGTGCCCATACGGAAGGTCTGCATGGCTGTGGTGAGTCATAAGAAAGAAGGGAGAACTGATGAACATCGATGAGAAATCCCCAATAAAATACCAGTAAACCGAATCCAGCAGCACATCAAGAAGCTTATCCACCACGATCAAGTCGGCTTCATCCCTGGGATGCCAGGCTGGCTCAACATACGCAAGTCAATAAACATAATCCATCACATAAACAGAACCAACGACAAAAACCACATGATTATCCCAATAGATGCAGAAAAGGCCTTCAACAAAATTCAATTGCCCTTCATGCTAAAAACTCTCAATAAACTGGGTATTCTTGGAACGTATCTCAAAATAATAAGAGCTATTTATGACAAACCCACAGCCAATATCATACTGAACGGGCAAAAACTGGAAGCATTCCCTTTGAAAACTGGCACAAGACAGGGATGCCCTCTCTCACCACTCCTATTTAACATATTGTTGGAAGTTCTGGCCAGGAAAATCAGGCAAGAGAAAGAAATAAAGAGTATTCAATTAGGAAAAGAGGAAGTCAAATTGTCCCTGTTTGCAGATGACATGATTGTATATTTAGAAAATCCCGTCGCCTCAGTCCAAAATCTCAAGTTAATAAGCAACTTCAGCAAAGTCTCAGGATATAAAATCAATGTGCAAAAATAACAAGCATTCCTATACACCAATAACAGACAAACAGAGCCAAATCATCAGTGAACTCCCATTCACAATTGCTACAAAGAGAATAAAATACCTAGGAATCCAACTTACAAGGAATGTGAAGGACCTGAAAGGAGAACTACAAACCGATGCTCAATGAAATAAAAGAGGACACAAACAAATGGAAGAACATTCCATGCTCATGGACAAGAAAAATCAATATCGTGAAAATGGCCATACTGCCCAAGGTAATTTACAGATTCAATGCCATCCCCATCGAGCTACCAATGACTTTCTTCACAGAATTGGAAAAAACTACTTTAAAGTTCATATGGAACCAAAAAAGAGCACACATTGCCAAGAAAATCCTAAGGAAAAAGAGCAAAGCTGGAGGCATCATGCTACCTGATTTCAAACTATACCACAAGGCTACAGTAACCAAAACAGCATGGTACTGGTACCAAAACAGAGATATAGACCAATGGAACAGAACAGAGGCATCAGAAATAACACCACACATCTACAACCACCTGATCTTTGACAAACCTGACAAAAATAAGAAATGGGGAAAGGATTCCCTATTTAATAAATGGTGCTGGGAAAACTGGCTAGCCGTATGTAGAAAGCTGAAACTGGATCCCTTCCTTACACCTTATGCAAAAATTAATTCAAGATGGATTAAAGACTTAAATGTTAGATCTAAAACCATAAAAACCCTAGAAGAAAATCTAGGCAATACCATTCAGGACATAGGCATGGGCAAGGACTTCATGACTAAAACACTAAAAGCAATGGCAACAAAAGCCAAAATTGACAAGTGGGATCTAATTAAACTAAAGAGCTTCTGCACAGCAAAATAAACTACCATCAGAGTGAAAAGACAACTTACAGAATGGGAGAAAATTTTTTGCAATCTACCCATCTGACAAAGGGCTAATATCCATAATCTACAAAGAACTTAAACAAATTTACAAGAAAAAAAACAAATAACTACATCAAAAAGTGGGCAAAGGATATGAAAAGACACTTCTTAAAAGAAGACATTTATGCAGCCAACAGACACATGAGAAAATGCTCATCGTCACGGGTCATTAGAGAAACGCAAATTGAAACCAAAATGAGATACCATCTCACACCAGTTAGAATGGCGATCATTAAGAAGTCAGGAAACAACAGATGCTGGAGAGGATATGGAGAAATAGGAATGCTTTTACACTGTTGGTGGGAGTGCAAATTAGTTCAACCATTGTGGAAGACAGTGTGGTGTTTCCTCAAGGATCTAGAACTAGAAATACCATTTGACCCAGTGATCCAATTACTGGGCATATACCCAAAGGATTATAAATCATGCTACACATGCATATGTATGTTTATTGTGGCACTATTTAAAATAGCAAACACTTGGAACCAACCCAAATGTCCATCAGTGATAGACTGGATTAAGAAAATGTGGCACATATACACCATGGAATATTATGCAGCCATAAAAAAGGATGAGTTCATGTCCTTTGCAGGGACATGGATGCAGCTGGAAATCATCATTCTCAGCAAACTATCGCAAGGACAGAAAACCAAACACTGCATGTTCTCACTCATAGGTGGGAACTGAACAATGAGAACACTTGGACACAGGGCAGGGATCATCACACCCCATCTGTCGTGGGGTGGGGGCAGGGGGAGGGATAGCATTAGGAGAAATGCCTAATGTAAATTATGACTTAATGGGTGCAGCAAAACAACAGGGCACATGTCTACCCTACGTAACAAATCTGCACGTTGTGCACATTTACCCTAGAACTTAAAGTATAATAAAAATATAAAAAAAGAAGGGCGACTTCACGGGGACCAGCTGCAGGGACCACACTCACTCACCTCCGTGGAGGAGCATCCATGGGCTGAAGAAGGCCTCGTGCAGCCACAGCCCGGGCAGGTCGGGGTGCTCCTGGAAGCCAGCGTCCAGCCTCCTCACCAGCGGGTGGATCGTGGCGTGGCCGAAGCGGAAGGCGGCCGTGGAGAACACGTTGGACACAGTGGGGTTGGCGGTGGAGTCATAGCCTTCATAGGGGCCCACGTACTGCTGGAAGGCCTCAGGTCCCAGGATCCTGGGGACGTAATCCCTCAGGGTGATGATCTATGCAGAAAGGAAAAGCGTCTCAGTGAGACCCAGGATACCAGAGGAGGGTCGCCTCGAGTGGCAGTGGAGAAGAGCATCTTCCTTGACATCCCCAGGGAGCTGGACTCTTCTCGCCTTGCAATAAAGGCCTCAGTTGAACTTCCCAGAAAGGCGTTCTTGTTGATGTTTTTCATGAATATTCAGGAGGTGCGTTTATAGGGCTGACTACAGAGCCTCCTTCCCAGGATGGTGATGGGGCTGGCAGTGGCAAGAGACGGCGTCTCTGTCGAGCCAACGGTGGCCACCGGGCCAGGCTGGGCAGCTCGACTCCTGGCTGGATGACTGACGGCGGGGAGCAGTTCTTTTTCTACAAAGCAACAACACCTAATTCCTAGAGCCTCTGTGAGGATTAAATCAAAGCATGCTGTTTGGCACAGAGCTCTGTCAATGGACAATTACAGTGCAATCGCAGGGCCTGGAAATTACGATTTGACACATGGCCCCAGGAGAATTACGTACAAAGATTCTACTTTCAGGTTTAACAGTGTTTCTTTCAGACAGAAAAATCAGTCTCAAATTGTTTTGGTATTTAAGGGGAATATTTTGGTCAATAAACTACATCCAAGTGAAGCATAATAGGCATAATTCTAGAATATGAATCTTCTCTTTTAGCTTACCAGTTTAGGAAGGCAAGCAGATTGTTTAAAAATAACCAATATTATTTACACACTTGTAATATGTTCCTTCCAGGTGCCAGAATGCATTTCCTAAGCACGTAATTTGGCCCTTCAGGGAGACCAGGGAGAGCTATGAGTCTTGTGTGGCCTGGGCGTTTACTGAGGGCGCACCTGCTCCCCGCTGTCCCGCTCCACCTCGGAGACCTGGACAGACAAGAAGGAAAAGGCGGCGTCCAAATGTTCCCCAGTGGGGTTTCCGTCCGTGTGCTAGTTCATCCATTGGTGAGAAGCACCGTGCTATGGGTCAGCATCCCAGAGAGTAGTTCTGACTTCATCCTGCAAACAGCCTCTCCACCTCAGGCGCAATTTATGTGGCAGCGTTTCTGAACCACACAGGTGTCCTGGGGGCTCCTCCTAGCTGCATGAGAAGGTCCGTGTTCTTCCCATGTCCAGAACTCAGGCAGCACCTTCTGCTCCCTGGAACATTCTTTGGTTTCTTCTCACTACAATAGAAAGGAAAAGGCCTCTCTCTCTTTAGCCCAGAGACTGAGACAATTCTTTCTTTTTCTTTTTCTTTTTCTTTTTTTTTTTTTGAGACAGAGTCTCGCTCTGTCGCCCAGGCTGGAGTACAGTAGCTCCGTCTTCTGGGTTCACGCCATTCTCCCGCCTCAGCCTCCCGAGTAGCTGGGACTACAGGCACCCACCACCACGCCCAGCTAATTTTTTGTATTTTTAGTAGAGATGGGGTTTCACCGTGTTAGCCAGCATGGTCTCAGTCTGCTGGCCTCGTGATCCACCCACCTTGGCCTCCCAAAGTGCTGGGATTACAGGCATGAGACACTGCGCCCGGCCGAGACAATTTCAAATTCAAGTGCAAGCTATTTTAAGGAAGACACCTCTTTCCCTTCTTGCCTACCTGAAGTTTGACTTGTGAGCCAGGGGATGCAGCAAGTACAGACAGAGAACTCCTGAGGCCTAAGTCTGAGGTTCCCAGCTCCACCCGTGCCTAACCAGCTACGAATAGAGAGCAAACCTGTGCCCTTCATCCGAGCCTCGCAGACACTGCGCCTCCTCGGTGTCTGACCTTGCCAGAGCTCTGAACAGTGTCTCTCCTTTTCCCCACTGGCTCCTCATCTGATCCGAAATGTCCCTGGTAAGTGATTGGGCTCAGATAGTGCAGCCTCCCCTGGGAGCTGTCGAGATTGGGCAGAAGCACCCTTTGTTCTGACCAATAGGGCCTTAAAACTTGAATCTTGAGTCGGGCGTGGTAGCTCACGCCTGTAATCCCAGCATTTTGGGAGGCCAAGGTGGGAGGACTGCTTGAGCCCGAGAGTGAGACCAGCCTGGGCAACACAGTCAGACTCTATTTCTACAAATATTTTAAAAAATTAAAAATTAGCCAGGCGGGGTGGTGCACTCCTGTTGTCCCAGCAATGCGGGCAGCTGAGGTGGGAGGATTGCTTGAGCCCAGGAGGTTGAGGCTGCAGTGAGCTATGACTGTGCCACCGCACTTCCACCTGGGTGATAGAGGAGGTGCCTTCTCAAAAAGAGAAAAAGAAAACCTTGAATCTTGTAAACAGCTCTCTGGAATTTTCATGGCAATTCTTGTGAAAATGCTTCTGGTATTTGTTTACCCGGTCACATGAGGAAAATGGTTACTCTGAATTATTGGACCTGGGCAGATGCCATACTGTCAGACCTGGGCATTGTTGCTGTTGGGTGCCCCTCCTGCCCATCTCCCAGGTGGGCCCCGTCTTCTTTCGCTGCTGGCAGTGCCGTGTAGAGGGCTTGTCTTCCCAAGCTGCTTCAAGCTGCTCCTCCATGTCTGCTCTCACTCCAGCCTCCTGGTTCCCCACAGCCTCTGCCAAAGCTGCTGGCGCTGACTTGTGGCCACTCTCCATTTCTTGGCCTTCACAACTCACCAGTGGGAATGATCAAAAGGTCCACACTTGGGAAAATGGTGGGCGTGAAGGTGACAGGAAGCCAGGACCCCAGCATAGGGGGAGACCAGGACTAAGAGACCTGGAGATGCGATGCTTGTCACCAACGGTGGGAAACAGCCACGCAGCCCCTGGCATAGGCTCCTCTGAACCTCCTGACTGCTTTCAACGTCATCCACCCTGCTCTCCGCAGAACAACGTCACTCAGTATTTTCTCAAACATGCCCTATTAGTCCAACAAGAGGCTCCCATGTGTTTGCTGAGGGTGCTCCGGGGAGGAGGCTGAGCAGGCACCCAGCCAGCACCCAGCTCCCCAAGGATGCAACACAGCCAGGCCTGGCTTTGTTGTACTCCTCGGCAGGCAGCCCTGCAGCATGGCACACCTGGGCTTGTGTTCCACCACAGGCAGCCCTGCAGCATGGCACACCTGGGCTTGGTCCAGCCTTGAGGCAGGGGACTGGTTGTCCCTGCAGAGGAACCCCTGGAGAGGAACGACTGGGAGATTTTGTCAGCCAACATTGGAGGCCGCTGGGGAACGGGGCCCTGCCGGTAAAGGGGTCTGGGTGGGGCAGCATCAGCACCTAGGTATTCTGAATGGACAAAAACTGGAAGTATTCCCTTTGAAAACTGGAACAAGACAGGGATGCCCTCTCTGACTACTCCTATTTAACATACTGTTGGAAGTTCCGGCCAGGGCAATCAGGTAAGGGAAGCGGCCTTTCTCTTTCTTTCCAGCCTTGGAAGCATGGCTTTATCCATCTGCTCCTTTGCCTGGAAGAGCAGCCAATCTGAAAAAGTACTCAGCCACGGCAAAGGTCAGCAGCTGAGTGGCCCGGGGATGCAGCCCCTGCCCTGAGACGTGGATCCACCTGCCTAGGATGGGGATGTCCGGGGAGATCTGCGGTCCCTCCGGGGTCTGGTTGTACCTCCACACACATCCAAAGCAAAGCTTCTGTGGGTCCCTGGATATCTGGGGAAATCAAGGCTGTGCTCCAGAACTAGGTCTGCTATGTGATGGCCGGGGCATAGCGAACACCCACGCCAGATGTTTGGGTCTTTATCTCAAACTCTATGCAGCCTGGATGGCACACCCAGACTCACCAAGGATGGCTACCTCCTCTCTGCCTCCCTCAACCTGTGCTGGGAAGGGTTTCCTTTCCCATTCTTTTCTTGTCTGTAGAACACAAAAGTTATCACCAAAGTGAGCATCTGATTGTGAGTTCTTATCTTATGACACACCATAGAGCAGCTGAGGACTGCTGGGATGGAAGAGCAAGAGCTTCGGTTCCTCCTGGCGGGAAGCACGGCTTATGGAACTGGGGTCCTGTGGGATCTCAAGCCAGCAAGAGCAACTTCATCAGCCCTTCCTATGTGCGAGTCCCCCAGGAGATGCCAGCTCGCAGGAACCAGCACAGAGGGCAGCCCGCAGATGCGCACGGCAGAAGTCCTGTGCCCCAGGGCTGAGGGAGGGGATCGCTCTCAGCTGTCTACAAAAGAAATTAGAGGAGCCGAGATCCTCAGACAGGGGGTGGCTGGCGTTGGGCCCTGACAGCTTAGAGTGGGTGTGGTGAGGACAGACACAGCAGCAGGGACGTGGTGTGGACGGATGCAGGAGGCGGGAGGTGGTGTGGACAGATGGAGGAGAAAGCTGTGACTCCCAGCTCTGAGTTGAGCCTTCCTGCCTCTTGCTGATGTGTGCATTATCCTGGCCCCGGCTGGCTCGTGTGTGTGTGTGTGTGTGTAGGGGGTTTGGGGGAATAATAGAAGGGGGATGCTGTTTCTCTTTCATAAAGTTGCCCTGGCATTTCTTTTCATTATCTAATGCTTTTCAGAAGAAGAGAGATTCAGATCACACAGTTACCGAACTATGAGTCGATAGAACCAGGGAGAGAAAAATGAGCCTTCCAGGCCACTGTGGATCTTTCAGATATGGCTGGAAGTTACAGCAGTGGCTCTACTGACACGTTAAACACAACTTATTATTTTAATGTATCAAAGGTTTTTGCAAAAAGCACCAAAGAGGACCCATTAACTGAAAAAAACACAAAAGGAAATTCAAAAGTGAAATGTAAAACCAAGAAGAAAAGAACGTTCACATTTTTTAAAAAAGCAGAACACACAGAAAATGAACTGAGGAAGGTAAATATGAAACAGAGAAGAACACTTTTCCTATTGTTTTCTGTTGTTATTATTTCATTAATAATAAGAATAGGCAGCTGGGCGTGGTGGCTCAGGCCTGTAATCCCAGCACTTTGGGAGCCTGAGGCAGGCGGATCACTTGAGGAAAGGAGTTCAAGACCATCCTGGCCAACATGGCAAAACCCCATGTCTATTAAAAATACAAAAATTAGCTGGGAGTGGTGGCACGTGTCTGTGGTCTCAGCTACTTGAGAGGCTGAGGCAGGAGAATCGCTTGAACCTGGGAGGCGGTGGTTGCAGTGAGCTGAGATCTCACCACTATACTCCAGCCCGGGTGACAGAGTGAGACTCTGTCTCAAAAAAACAAAAAACAAACAAACAAACAAAAAACACACACAAAAGGAAGAAGAAGGAGAAGAAGAAGAGGAGGAGAAGGAGGAGCAGCAGCAGGCAACCAAATGTCATTATTTCCAGATCAGTGGGATTCTCAGAAATTTGGAATTAAACTCTCTCTAATCTATAATGACAGGGCCTGGTAACAATTCACACCTCTAAATAATTCCAGAACTCCATGGAGAAGAAAGACAGCAGGATGTGTGACCATTGGGCGTCTCTGGCCCTGTGAACGGGCTCCAGGGATCCGAGGCAGCCTCTCTTCTCACAGCTCCCTGGGCTGGATGAGCTTCTCACTCAAAGAAGGTTCAAACCAAATCCTGCTCCCGAGGCTACAGCAGGGCCAGGACTTCCAGAATTATTTCTGAAATGTCTACTTCATTCACAAATTCAATATATATTTACGAAGCAACCTGGCAAATTGTGGGTCCTGAGAAAAAAAGAATTAAACAGACGAACATCTCTCTCTGGAGCTCGCAGTCAGGGAAGCGGCACGGAAGCAGCAAGGAAGCAAACGGGAGCGCCGAAGGCCTCAGGGGATGAGCAGAGGGGAGAGGGCGGCCGTCTGGGACCTGCTTCCCCAGGTGTGTGGTGGGAAGTCCAGGCTCACGGAGACGAGGACCTGGATTCCACCGCTCAGCAGCTCCTGGGTTTACATTCCCCTTTGCACAGGGAAGCAGGAAAGTGTCTGAGTCGCTGCTTGAAAGCGACGTGGGTGCCTGATGATTTTTACTTCACATGGTGACAAGGTTCCTGCTTTCATTTCTAACTCCGCTCCTCTCACCCACACAAGCCTCCTCCGTCCGGCGGATGCTCCCAGCCGAGCACTGCTGTGTGGATGCGCGCGTTAGGACAGTGAGCTCGTCTGCTGTGTTTGCTGTGAGGATGCGCACGTTAGGACAGTGAGCTTGTCTGCTGTGTTTGCTGTGAGGATGCGCACGTTAGGACAGTGAGCTCGTCTGCCGTGTTTGCTGGAGAAGCCTGCGGGCCTGCTGCTGCCAGCCCCTGTTCCAGGAAGCTCCAGGTCCCCTCATCACCCAGGAACTAAGGGTTAACACCCAGCGCATGGGGGCTTCCCAGGCCCTCTGCTCTGACCTTTGGGGCCTGGACCCCAGTGCAGCGAAAGCCAGAAAGTGGCAGGGGTGTGTGCTGCCTGGGGGCGGTTGGTGCCACGCACAGCCCCTGTGCCTCCTTGGACAAAGCTCCAGTGCCTCCTTTAGAACAGGATTGACGCGCCCTTCCCCGCAGGCTCAGGGCAAGAACTGCAGAGACGATGCCCAGGCCTCTACAGGGCCCGGTGCAACAGACGCGCACATGGTAACTCTCAATGTAAAACAGCCCATCCTTCTTCATAACAATCCTGTGAGACCCCCAGAGTCAGGGACTGCACTTCTAGGTGTGTAAGTGCTTTTCTCCATCACACAATTAATAAAAGGTCAACTTGAGTCTCAAGACCCTCTCATGCAATACTTAAGAGAGTCATAAAATGAAGAAAGGTTTCAAATAGACTCTAACTTGCTAGTTCAGAAACCTCACACAGAGTCAGTTCTTCATCCTCTGCATTGTCTCCGAAATACAAAAACACCAGCAGCCCTGGTCCACCCACCTCCAAGGGTTGTTCCGGGAATTATTAAATGAGTTGAAATCTGTAAAGCACCTTGCCTGGCTGCGGGCACAGGGAAACCTGGGTGACCTGGCTGCCATTGTTGGGGGGCTGTGGTTATTGGTGTCTTGGTGGGATAATCACCAGCCAGCTGGAGGGTAAGCAGGTGGGACAGAGGGGCCCCGGGGGGCCGCCAGCGCTGGAGTTACCCTTCGGCCCCTGCACAGGAGCTCACGATGACCCTCCACACACCCATGAAGGGCGCCCACCATGATTGCGCACCCACACAGGGCCCCACGACCTCAGGCTCACCCATGTGGGCGCCCCTGATGGCTGTGCAAGTACCTGGGACAGAGAACCCACGATTCTGCGCACCCACATGAGGCTCCCCCCGCTTTGCATGCGGCCACCCAGGGCGCCCAGGACCACCCCGCGCACCTGGTGCAGGGCGCCCACGACCTTGCGCGCCTCCTGGTACACGGCGTCCGCGCTCCAGTGCGCGTTGAGGGCCTTGAGCGCCGCGGCCAGGCGGTTGTGCTCGCGCAGCCACAGCGTGTGCAGCGCCGTCAGGGAGGGGACCTCGCTGGCGCGGCCGTCCCCGGCCAGGAAGCAGGGCCCGCGGGTCTCTCCGGGGATGCCGGGCTCAGGCGCACAGGCCGCGGGCGCGCGAGGCGGCGCGAAGGGCAGGTAGGCGCGGCCGGAGTCCCGGAGGCGCGCGTGGACGCGGAGCAGCCCCGCGGCGCTGGTCCAGTTCCGCAGCTGCCTCTCCAGGGCCGGGGAGCTGCCGTACACGGTGGACGCGTCCAGGAACGAGGTCAGCCCGTTCATCTGCTGCCGCGGGTTGGCGGTGGACAGGTTCCCGAAGAGCGCGCCTTGGTCCCCGGTGCCACAGGCGGCCGAAGAGCGGTAGAAGGGCAGACAGGCGGTGCCCGCGGCCGGCCGGGCCTCCTCCGGGAGCTGCGGGCGAAGGGGAGTTCAAGGTCACCCAGGGCCCTGCTCCGCCTTTTTAAGACTCTAGAAGCTCGAGGCCAGCGACGACCCTGCAGCGCCGCATGTTTCTCTGCCCCTCTAGTCCTCTCTGCAGGGGTCGGTCCAGCCAGTCCCCCGACCTCCCCCCTGGCCTGCTCACCGGTGGTCTCTTGCCTGGGGAAGAGGCTGAACCCAGAGGATGCACCCCACATCCTAGGAGTCCACATCTCCCTAAAGCTCAGATGCTCTTGGCCTGAGCCAGTCTCTTTCCTGCTCAGACCTGCTCTAGCTGCTCATGAACTCCCCGGTCTGATTTACCTTCTGACTTTGGGAAGAGCTGATCTCTTTCTTTCTTTTTCTTCTTTTCTTTTCTTTTTTTCTTTTTTTTTTTTTTTTGAGACGGAGTCTCGCTCTGTCACCCAGGCTGGAGTGAGTGGCACGATCTCGGCTCACTGCAAGCTCCGCCTCCCGGGTTCCCGCCATTCTCCTGCCTCAGCCTCCGGAGTAGCTGGGACCACAGGCGCCGCCACCTCGCCCGGCTAATTAAGGGCTGACCTCTTTCATTCCAGTGCCATGGACTTGGTTTAGGAGCCCAATAAGCAAAGAGTCTCAGAGTTTTGTGGGCATCACTGTTCAGTGTAAAGGCAGCTAGAGGGGAGTAAGGAGACCTTGGGTGGGCTTCCAACTCTGGCTGTGGCCAGCTTCCATCTTCTCTTCTGTAACATGGAGATCTAAAACATTTTTCCAGATTTACAGGTTTCTTGGGAAGAGTCGCCTGTGCTGGATGTCGGGCAAGCTCTGCGGGTTGCAGAGAGCAGGTGCCCTTTCCCTGGCAACTCTTCCTCCCTGGGGAGGTGTCACAGGGTCAGGGCCTACTCTGGGTGTTATTAGATTTAGGAGGTTAAATCGCTCATCCAGAATCACAAGATCGACCGGGTTGGACAGACCCCGAAAGAGACTCTTCCTGAAGATCATGGTCTTCTTGTAATAGGACATTATTTTTACCAGCGAAAATAAGGGAAAAGTTCCTCTCAGGGCAAAGCGCAGCCCAGGCACTGAGGAGTAGGAAGGAACAGAGGACCTGGGGTCACGTGGGGGAATGCACCCAGCGAGGCAGCAGCCACTCGGGAGTTAGCTGCCCCATGCAGTGCTATGCAGGGAGACAGGCCGAGCTCCTGATGGACTCAGGCACAGGAGGTGCAGTGGAAAGAATGCAGGTGACAGGGAGTCAGCCTTGTGGTGAAGCAGCAAAGCAGATGCCGTGAGAACCCCTCTGGGCAGCGCCCCGGCCTGGCAGCTGTGCAGCCCAAGGCCAGGTGGGGGTGGGGGCAGCGAGGACGCCCCAGCCCTGGTTCAGAGACAGCACAGGATCCACAGGTCGTGCATTAAAAAATGCACTTCCAGCTGGGCAAGGTGGCTTACGCCTGTAACCCCAGCACTTTGGGAGGTCAAGGTGAGCAGATCACGAGATCATGAGATAGAGACCATTCTAGCTAACACGGTGAAACCCCATCTCTACTAACAAAAAATTAGCTGGGCATGGTGGTGGGCACTTGTAGTCCCAGCTACTCGGGAGGCTGAGGCAGGAGAATAGTGTGAACCCAGGATGTGGAGCTCGCAGTGAGCTGAGATCACACCACGGCACTCCAGCCTGGGTGACAGTGCGACTCTGTCTCAAAAGAGAAAAGAAAAGAAAAGGAAAAAAAGCGCTTCCACTGAGAGCCCTCAGGAAGGCCTGCAAGGCTCAGAGCAGAGGATGTGAGAACTTAGGGCCAGCAGGGAACCCAGGCAGGAGCTGAAATTCAGCAAGAGAGTAAGAAAGCCAAGAAAATCACGATAGCGGGCACTTCAGTGCACGCCCTTCGGATTATACAGGCCCAGCGGCCCCAAGAATAAGAGGAAATAGAGGAATTAAATTGAGGAGCACAAATAATAATAAAATTACAAATAAATAACAAGGAGCTGCAAACTCTCCTAATAACTGATTCAAAGAGACTCTTAAGAAGAACTGAAAGTCTCTCTAGAAATCGATGAAAGGTTAACTCGCTTGTTAAGAAAATTCAAGAACACCAGCAAAGCCTCCCTCAGAAGAAAATTTATAGTCTTTAAATTGCTTTCATCAAAACAACAAAAACAAAGAAATTAAGTAGCTATTTTAAGAATTTAGTTAAGGAACAGAGAGCTAAAGCAAAAGTAAATGAGAAAGTTAAATTAATACACGCAGAAGTTAAAATTAATTAACTATGAATAAAAGAACTGGTGGGAAGAAAACATAAAGCTCTGCTCCACAACCCAGTGTGGAAAACAAAGAAAGGGCACAGAGTGAGGCAGGATTTGGAATGAGAAAGGAGCAGGGCTCAGGTGCGCAGGAGAGACGAGAAGAATCAGGAGCGACTGTCTATGCAGTTTCATGGCAACACACTGGAAAATGAAGAGCCGATGGATGACTCCCTAACAAAATGGAAATAACCACAATTTTTCCAAGAAGAAATGTAAAACTCCAAAGGACAATGAGGATGGAAGAGACGGACAAGGTGGTCAGAAATCCAGGGATCAGATGGCACTGACAGTGGACTTCCATCAAATCTCGAAAGGATAGGTAACTCCAAGGTTGCTTAAACTATTTCAGCCACAGAAAAGATGGAAAAGGCCCCAGTGCGTTCTACAGAGTCAGTGAAACTTTTGTGTTGGCCTCTGATGAAAACAGGACAAGGACGGGGCATACAGGTCAGTATCCCCTTCTAAATAAAATAATAAAAGATAGGGCAGCCAATCAAAAGGCAATTACCAGAGTCAAATAGAATCTATTCACAGAATGGTTCCGTGTTGGATAGGGTTATATTATCCAGGGTGTCGACAAATTAAAGAAGAAAAATTAATATCACAGGTACTTAAAATGCAATAATACAAGGTACTATTACTTACCATTCCTGGTTAAATAGAAATGGAATAGAGTAGATTGGAATTGCTAAAATATAATGTAGAAGCAATAACAAATATTATCTTGAGCAGTTAAACAATGGAACAATTTAATTTAAAATTAAGGACTAGCAGAAACACCCACTATCATTGTTGGTACTTAGTACTATCTCTGTTAGACCAAAGTCTAGAAATTAAACAAGAGCTGGTAAAACTACTATAAGAGAAAATAAGATTTAAACCATAATAAAATTATCTTTTTTCTTAATGCTATGTTAGATGTCTACAACATCTAAAAATTCTAAAAATTTGATCAAATTTTTTAAAAAGTGTCTTCAATCTGTGGAAAAGTATAAAATTGTTCTTTTCCTTTTTTTCTTTTTGTTTTGTTCTTTAGCAAAGTACCACGAATGGTAATGCAGAAAAAATATCCCTTTCATAATGACAAAAAAGTTGATCAAAATCAGGTGTGTAAATTTAACAAAATAATCACATGACATACAAAAAGAAAATCATAAAACATCATTAAATATATGAAAATCTGAGAAAAGATCATTTCTCTCTAAATGAGTGTATACATTAAATGCAATTTCATTTAGAATAATGATAGTATGTTTTCATTTTGAAAGGATAAATTAATTTTAAAGTTGATATGAAGACACCAATTCCATTATGTATTCCTTCATCAACTAGGGAAAAGAACAGTGACGCAGTATTGACTTGACAGACAATAGGATACACTATAAGGCTGCTATGATCAAGTCCACACAGTATTGTCAACAAGAATAGATGAATCTGCTAATAAAGGAAGACAGAGAGCCCAGAACCAGACACCAGTTCTCCTGTGACAAAGCGTTACCTAGGCTTATGGGGAGAAGGAGGGTGGAACCAGCTGGTTTTCCATCTGGATGGGAATAAAACGCACCCAGCTGTCCACTGTGCAAGATGCATGGAAACCCGTGCTGCAGTCCCACCCAGGAGGTCACTGCTGACTTCGAGCAAAGGAGATTCCCGAACCACAGCTGAGCCTAGAAGCCATCAACACATAAGGAGACCCGGCCTCATAAAATATAAAAGTGCTCCATGCTGAGAGTTCTGGGTTGATGGGGCTGGAGAAAAATATTTGTAAGAAAAGTGAGAGAGAGTTAACATCTAGAGTGGAAAGGAGCAATTAAAATCAATTAACAGTCAAATAGTAGAAAAATGGACAAAGGTTATGAATAGATCATTCATTGAACAAATACAAATTGCCAAAAAAAAAAATAATAATAAAGGACAAGTTTAAAATTTACTAACATTCAGGGAAAGCAACTAATGTAACAATGAACTATCTCTTTTTTGCTGCCAAACAAGCAGAAAAAAATGAGAAAAAAAACAATTAAGGCTGTTACTAGTGTGAACGGTGGATGTGGGTAAGGGGTGCACTCAGTTGTTGCTGTGAGGGCACGGAATTTTTAGACAGTAGTACCAGCACAGCAGTGCTAAAGCTGCCTTCCAACCTGGCAGTGTCACTTCTGGTGATCCACGCTGGGGCAGAGGCTGCAACACGGAAGGGCACACCCATGGCTGTGACTTGGAGCATGGAACAGTCCAGCCGTGAGCAGGGAGGGCTTGGAGCTCCATCGGGGGGATTTCCAGGATGCATCACTATTGATTGAGAACCCAAGATACAGAACGTGTACTCAGCATAGTCCTGTTTTTATTAACAACATTCAAAAGAAAATGCTTGTGCGTGACTTCTTTAGGTGTAGCTGAGTGAGCATTCAAATCATGGAAAGGGCACACCATGACCACTCATATCACGGGAAGAGCATGCGATAAGCACTCAGATCATCAGAAGGACACGCCATGAGCATTTGGGTCACGGGAAGGACATAGCATGAGTATTTGGATCACAGAAAGGGCACACATGAGCACTCAGATCATGTGAAGGGCACTCCATCAGCATTCAGAACACAGGAAGAGCACGCTGTGGGCATTCAGGTCATGGAAAGGGCATGCCATGAGCATTTGGATCACAGGAGGGGCATTCTATGAGCATTCAGATCATGGGAAGTACATGCCATGAGCATTTGCATCATGGGAAGGGCATGATATCAGCATTGACATCACAGGAAGAGCATACCATGAGCACTCAAATAATGGGAAGGGCATGCTATGGACATGCAGATCATGGGAAGGGCACACCATGAGCATCAGGATCATGGCAAGGCCATGCCATGAGCGCTCAGATCACAGCAAGGGCGTGCTGATTAAAACGGGGTGCCCAGTGAATCCCTTTGAGCCCACTATGCTGTCTACACCAACTTCTCACTATTCTAGTTTCATTTATCACGCCCCCTTCCCCTTACACACACACTTCAAATATCAACATTTGGGAGTCAAGTGATCTGGTTTGGGGACAGGGGCATGAGTGGAGAACATGGGAGTGAGAAGCAGGAGAGTCTAGCAAGTAAGGGAGGGAGAGGAAAAGCCACATGTCAGGAGAGTCAGGCACAGTTTAAGTTTTACATTTATGTGAAATTACACTTACATGTGGGTGCTCCAGTGTAATGTAAGAAATTCTTATTTGAATTAAAACCTATTTTGAACTAACATCAACGTAAGGACCATGCATCAAAATTTGTGGGGGCGGGGGCAGGTCATAGGAAAATAGTCTTAACCACACTTGTTGAAAAGTATGACGCAGTGAACGTAACTCAATTCGCTTTTACCATAAGAAGTTGAGAAATGTGAAGCAGATAAAAAGGCATAATAGGAAGGCAGTAGAAAACAAAGAATAGGAAAGACTTATGGGTCCGAATAGACTAACTGCACCCAGAACTGAGCCCATAACCAAAGATCTGCCACCCCAGAGGTTATCAGGACCAGAGTCACAAATAAGATCTACCAGTTATTCAAAACAAAAAACCCAAATCTCATTCTAGACAAGGTAATCCTGAGCATAGTGAAAGAAATGGGCAACCCTGACCACTGTCAGATGCTGGTGTGTCTGTAACACCCAAATAGGTGCAGCATCAGAAAAGAGCACTGTAGCATAACTCTGCTTATGAAGAGAGATGCAACATTTCAAATCAAATATTAGCAAATTCAATCCAAGAATAAGTGAAAACCTGCATCACCATCATGCAGGCCATGTAAGGGTGGCACTGCGTTGGAAGTCTACCAGTGTAGCTCACACAATAATGAAGTGAAGTGGAAGCCCTGTGGCCTTCTCCGCCGACGCTGGGAAGGCATTGAGTAAAGCTGGAACCCACAAGCCTCATTGAAATTCTTTGGAATCACAAATAAAAGATTTTCAATTTTCTAACTGAAGTTGTCTAGCAGAAATTCCTAGTAGACACAATATGGGAGGAAAAACATCAGAATCATGCCCTTTGCCTAAGAAACAGAGCCAGGATACTGCTCTCACCATGGCTTTTTAAAATGTTACTCGCTAAAGCAGTATTTTATGTACATAAAATTAATTCCTAATAAAACAAAGTTGTATATCAAACCCAGTTTTTAATATGTTTAAAATAAAATATAGAAAAATCTATTTATTATATATATATTATTATTATATATATCAGATAAGGAAGACCTGCTCAGTAAGATAACAATTTAGATGTCATAAAGAAGAAAAAAAATTGACTAAAATCGACCCAAATTTAAATCTTATGAATAATGGCACTGTAAACAAAATGAAAAGCCAAGCAATTATATAGAGTGAAGGACCAAGGCTCATTCTTTGTCCACCTTTTTTGCCTTTGAAACCTGTTTGCAACAAAGAGCTAACAAAGCTCATGCCCAAGGTTATTTGGGTCTAAGTGTTCTGGGCAGCTGTTCTCATTTTGGTTCAAGTAAACTCCTTAAAATGATATTTTGTGCCTCAGCTTCTTGCTTTAGGTCAACAAAAGATAGACAGAGGCTTTAATGTCAGTAATTAAAATTGAAGATTTTCTTCCTTAGTGCATTGGAAAATAATAGGAATTATATAAGAATAATTGTTGCAGAGAAATAATCAATTAGAAAATACAATTTGCCATCTCATTGCTGCAGAGAAATTTGGGAGTAACTATTAAAATTCCAACATGAGGAGGATTTTTTGTGACAGATGATGGAGGACAAGAGGTAGGACTAGATTTCAGTTCTCACTCAGACAAACAGAGCGGTGTGTGGAAGCTCACGTCGTGAACGTTTGCTCCAGAATGACGGCAGGAATACATTAGGAAAGCCAGGAGAACCCACAAATGCTCTGAAGGAAGCAGATGGCTCCTGCAGGACTCGGGAGACACCCAAATACTGTGAGTGCCCAAACTGCAGAAGTGGGAGAGATCACCCACCCTGAACACGCACCCCCAATGGGGAACCGGAAGGTCTAGATTACGGGAGAAGATACTGACTTCACCCGGAGCTGAGTCAATTTAGAGAGCCCAGTGGCATACAGGGGTAGAGGAAGCAGCTGGAAAAGCCCTGTGGGCTCTCTGAGTCCCCTAGGTAGCCACTTCCACCTTGCCTCACAGGGATCCTTCAGGAGGGCTGCCAGAGGCACCTGAAAAAGGCCACAGGAAGAAGGAAACCTCCAGCTGAACTTTGTAACAATTTGAACTGGGTGGCTAGATCCAGAAGAGAGACAACAATCGCTATACCTTGGCTCTCAGGAAGCCACCTCCCTACGAAACAGGAAGTGCACTAATTACATCCAGGGAACACTCCGAGGGACGAAAGAAGCTGAACAACAGCCTTGAGCCCTAGACCTTCCCTCTGACAGAGACTATCCAAATTTGAAGGAACCAGAAAACCAACTCTGGTAATATGACAAAACAAGGCTCTTTAACACTCCCCAAAATCACACTAGCTCACCAGCAATGGATCCAAAGAAGGTATCTCTGATTTACCTGAAAAAAAATTCAGAAGGTTAGTTACTAAGCTAATCAGGAAGGCACCAGAGTAACGCAAAGCCCAATGTAAGGAAATCAGAAAAATGATACAAGAAGTGAAGGAAGAAATATTCCAGGAAATAGATATCATAAATAAAAAAAAAATCAAAACTTCAGGCAACATTGGACACACTTAGAGAAATTCAAACTGCTCTGGAAACTCTCAGCAATAGAATCAAACAAGCAGAAGAAAGAACTTCAGAGCTCAAAGACAAGGTCTTCGGATTAACCCAATCCAACAAAGACAAAGAAAAAGAATAATAAAATACGAAGAAAGCCTCCAAGATGTCTGGGATTATGTCAAATGACCAAATCTAGGAATAATTAGTGCTCCTGAGGAAGAAGAGAAATCTAAAAGTTTGGAAAGTTTATTTTGGGGAATAATAGAGGAAAGCTTCCCTGGCTTTGCTGGAGACCTAGACACCAAATACAAGAGGCTCAAAGAACACCTGCAGAATTCATCGCTAAAAGATCATTGCCCAGGTACATTGTCATCAGATTACCTAAAGTTAAGATGAAGAAAAGAATCTTAAGAGCTGTGAGTCAAAAACACCAGGTAACCTACAAAGGAAAAACTTACCAGATTAACAGCAGATTTCTCAGCAGAAACCCTACAAGCTAGTAGGGTTTGGGGCCCTATCTTTAGCCTCCTCAAACAAAACAATTATCAGCCAAAAATGTTGTATCCAGTGAAGCTAAGCTTCATAAATGAAGGAAAGATACAATCTTTGTTAGACAAACAAATGATGAGAAAATTCACCCCTACCAAGGCAGCACTACAAGAACTGCTAAAAGGAGCTCTGAATCTTGAAATAAATCCTGGAAATACATCCAAACACAACCTCTTTAAAGCATAAATCTCACAGGACCTATAAAGCAAAAATACAATTTAAGAAAACAGCAAAATCACAAAAACCCAAGGTGTACAGGCAACAAACAGCACAATGACTGGAATGATACCTCACATCTCAATACTACCATTGAATGTAAATGGTCTAAATGCTCCACTTAAAAGATACAGAATTGCAGAATGGATAAGAATTAAGCAACCATCTGCTGCCTTCAAGAGACATGCCTAACACATAAGGACTCACATAAACTTAAGGGGTAGAAAAAGGCATGCCATGTAAATGGACACCGAAAGCAAGCATGAGTAGCTATTCTTATATCAGACAAAATAAACTTTAAAGCAACAGTAGTTAAAAAAGACAAAGAGGGTCATTATAATGATAAAAGGCCTTGTCCAACAAGAAAATATCACAATCCTAAATAAATATGCACCTAACCCTGGAGCTCCCAAATTTATAAAACAATCACTAATAGAACTAAGAAATGAGATAGACGGCAACACAATAATAGTGGGGCACTTCAATACTCCACTGATAGCCCTAGACAGGTCATCAAGATAGAAAGTCAACAAAGAAACAGTGTAAACTATACCCTAGAACAAATGGACTTAACAGATATTTACAGAACATTCTACCCAACAACCACAGAATACACATTCTATTCAACAGTACATGGAACTTTCTCTGAGATAGACCATATGATAGGTCTCAAAATGAGCCTCAATAAATTTAAGAAAACTGAAATTATATTAAGCACTCTCTCAGACCACAGTGGAATAAAACTGGAAATCAACTCCAAAAGGAACCTTCAAAACCATGCAAATACATGGAAATGAAACAACCTGCTCCTGAATGACCACTGGGTCAAAAATGAAATCAAGATGGAAATTAAAAAATTCTTCGGGGCCAGGTGCGGTGGCTCACGCCTGTAATCCTAGCACTTTGGGAGGCCGAGGCCAGTGGCTCACCTGAGATCAGGAGTTCCAGACCAGTCTGGCCAACATGGTGAAACTCCATCTCTACTAAAAATACAAAAGATTAGCTAGGCGTGGTGGTGGGTGGTGGTGGAAGCCTGTAATCCCAGCTACTTGGGATCCTGAGGCAGGAGAATCACTTGAACCCGGGAGGCGGAGGTTGCAGTGAGCCGAGATTGTGTCCCTACACTCCAGCCTGGGCAACAAGAGTGAAACTCCATCTCAAAAAAAAAAAAAATTCTTCGAACTGAACGACAATAATGACACAACCTATCAAAACCTCTAGGATACAGCAAAGGCCGTGCTAAGAGGAAAGTTCATAGCCCTAAATGCCTACATAAAAAATCTGAAAGAGCACAAACTGACAATCTAGGGTTACATCTTAAGGAATTAGAGAAACAAGAACAAACCAAACCCGAACCCAGCAGAAGAAAGGAAATAACCAAGATCAGAGCAGAACTAAATGAAATGGAAACAACAAAAACAAAAATACAAAAGATAAATGAAACAAAAACCTAGTTCTTTGAAAAGATAAATAAAATTGATAGACCATTAGCAAGGTTAACCAAGAAAAGAAGAGAGAAATCCAAATAAGCTCAATTAAAAGCAAAATGGGAGATATTACAACTGACACCACTGAAATACAAAAGATCATTCATGGCTACTATGAACACCTTTATGCACATCAACTAGGAAACCTAGCAGAGATGGATAAATTTCTGGAAATATATAACCCTCCTAGCTTAAATCAGGAAGAATTAGATACCCTGAACAATAACAAGCAGTAAGATTGAAATGGTAACACAAAAATTACCAACAAAAAAAGTCCAGGCCAGACAGATTCACAGCAGAATTCTGCCAAACATTCAAAGAAGAATTGTTACCAATCCTATTGACACTACTCCACAAGACAGAGAAACAGGCAACCCTTCCTAAATCATTCTATGAGGCCAGTATCGCCCTAACAGTAAAACCAGAAAAGGACATAACCAAAAAAGAAAACTACAGACCAATATCTGTGATGAACATAGATGCTAAAATCCTTAACAGAATACTTGCTAACCAAGTCCAATGCATATCAAAAAGATAATTCACCATGATCAGGTGGGTTTCATACCAGGGATGCAGGGATGGCTTAACATACACAAGTCAATAAATGTGATACACCATGTAAACAGAATCAAAAGCAGAAATCACATGATCATCTCAATAGATACATAAAAAGTATTTGACAAGATCCATAATCCCTTTATGATGAAAACTCAGCAAAATAGGCATACAAGGGAAATACCTCAATGTAATAAAAGCCATCTATGACAAACTCACAGCAAACATAATTCTGAATAGGGAAAAGTTTAAAGCATTCCCTCTGAGAAGTGGAACAAGACAAGGATGCCCACCCTCACCGCTCCTCTTCAACATGGTACTGGAAGTCCTAGCCAGAGCAATCAGACAAAAGAAATAAAGGGCATCCAAATCAGCGAAGAGAAAGTCAAACTGTTGCTGTTTGCTGATGATATGATTGTTTACCTAGAAAACCCTAAAGACTTCTCCAGAAAGCTCCCAGAACTGAAAAAAGAATTCAGAAAAATTTCTAGATACAAGATTAATGTACACAAATCAGTAGCTCTTCTATACACCAACAGTGACCAAGCTGGGAATCAAATCAAGAACTCAACTCCTTCTACAGTAGCTGCAAAAAAAAAAAAAAAAAAAAAAAAAAGAAAGAAAAGAAAAGAAAAGAAAAACTTAGAAATATACCTAACCAAAGAGGTGAAAGACCTCTACAAGGAAAACTACAAAATAAAACACTGCTGAAAAAAACTACAGACAACACAAACAAATGGGACACATCCCATACTCATGGATGGGTAGAGTCAATATTGTAAAAACAACCATACTGCCAAAAGCAATCTATTAATTCGACACAATTCCCATCAAAATACCACCATCATTCTTCACCAAATTAGAAAAAAAATCCTAAAATTCATATGGAACCCAAAAAGAGCCTGCATAGCCAAAGCAAGATCAAGCAAAAAGAACAAATCTGGAGGCATCACATTACTTGATTTCAAACTACACTGTAAGGCCATAGTCACCCAAACAGCATAGTATGGGTATAAAAATAAGCACATAGACCAATGGAAGAGAATAGAGAACCCAGAAATAAACCCATATACTTACAGTCAATTGATCTTCAACAATGCGAACAAAAACAAAAAGTGGGCAAAGGACCTCCTATTCAACAAATGATGCTGCAATAACTGGCAAGTCATGTGTAGGAGAATGAAACTAGATCCTCATCTCTCACCTTATACAGAAACAACTCAACATGGATCAAGGACTTAAGTCTAAGACCCGAAATTATAAAAACTCTAGAAGATAATATTGGAAAAACTCTTCTAGACATTGGCTCAGGCAAGGATTTAACGACCAAGAACCCGAAAGCAAATTCAATAAAAACAAAGATAAATAGTTGGGACTTAATTAAACTAAAGAGCCTGTGCACAGCAAAAGGAACAGTCAGCAGAGTAAACAGATACCTCACAGAAAATCTTCACAATCCATACATCTGACAAAGGATTAATATCCAGAATCTACAACGAACTCAAACAAATCAGTAAGGAAAACCAAACAATCTCATCAAAAAATGGGCTAAGGGCATGAATAGAGAATTCTCAAAAGAAGATACACAAATGACCAACAAACGTATGAAAAAGTGCTCAACATCACTAATCATCAGGAAATGCAAATCAAAACGCAATGCAATAGCACCTTACTCTGGCAAGGATGGCCACAATAAAAAAATCAACAAATAATAGATGTTGGTGTGGATGTGGTGAAAAGGGAGCAATACTTCTACCCTGCTGGTGGGAATGTAAATTAGTACAACCACTACTGAAAACACCATGGAGATTCCTTAAAGGGCTAAAAGTGGAACTACTGCTTGATCCAGCGATCCCATTACTGGGTATCTACCCAGAGGAAAAGAAGTCATATACGAAAAAAATACTGGCACACGCACGTCTATAGCTGCACAATTCACAATTGCCAAACTGTAGAAGCAGCACAAATGCCCATCAATCAATGAGTGGATAAAGAAATTGTGAAATATATACATATATATTTCATATATACATATATATACATATATATGAAATATGATCTCATATATATATAATGGAATACTACTCTGCCATAAAAATGAATGAATTAATGGCATTTGCAGCTACCTGGTTGAGATTGGAGACTATTATTCTAAGTGAAGTAACTCAGGAATTGAAAACCAAACATTTTATGTTCTCACTCATAAGTGGGACCTCAGCTATGAGGATGTAAAGGCTTAAGAATGACACAGTGGACTTTGGGGACTCAGGGGGAAATGTTGGGAAGGGAGTGAGCGATAAAAGGCTACAAATTGTGTTCAGTGTATACTGCTTAGGTGACAGGTGCACCAAAATCTCACAAATCACCACTGAAGAACTTACTCATGTCACCAAACACCACGTGTTCCCAATAACTTATGGAAATAAGAAAATTCCATCCTGAACATAATTCATAATCCACTAACTCCACTTTGTATTATGTACCTAGAGATACACATTGGTGTGCACGAGAAGGCTTGGGTAGTTTTTAGGTTTTCGATACATTCGTAGCTACATGTTTTCTGCAGTGGATGGGGGGTTTGCAGCACCCAGTGGAAATCATCGGGCTGGCTGCATCCCCACTTAGCTGAGACCAGAAGGAGCGAGGGCATGAAGAAAAGCCTGGTCCTAAAATAGAGGATGCTGCGAAGCTCTCACAGCTCCCTAGAAGCTCCTGGGTTGAGTGAGGCAGTAGTCAGAGACTCAAAACACTTTAATTTATAGTCTCATGCAGTTGCTGGAAACATGTCTCTCTAAGGAAAATTGAATAAACATAGATATGATAAATTGTGGATCCTTTTCTGTTTTGCTTTGAGATTCTAAAGTCCCAACTTGCTCCAAGCTCACTAAGAACTTTTACCCTCACACTCCACCGTAAATACTCAGAGGCCAAACTGGATGGTTTCAGTGCAAAGGACATCAAACATTTAAAAGCACTGATTTATGATGTGTCATCTACTGGGTTTACGGAGCTACTCCTAGAGTAGACCATATATTTTTCATCTCACTGGAGTGACTGTTAGCTCAATCACTCAACTACTGAAGGCTGCCCTGGGGATGGACAGGATCTGGATAATTGACGAACACTCTTAACTACAAGCCAGGAGGCTCGTGCCCGAGACCAAGAGCCCTGGAAAGTGCCTTGGAGACCCACCCTGGGGCCTCTCCCACATTCTCACCCACAGGCACACAGGTGTCCTCTCTGCCAGATGTGGTCTTGCCTTTTATTTTAAAAATTGTTTACAAATAATTTGTTATTTTTCTCTAAGTACAAAGATAATATATGCTCAATAATGAACATTTTGAAATAAGAAAAGTGACAAGGAGAATATCATCTAAAATTTTACTAACCCGGGAAACATTTCACCATTTCCATAGTGTCACTGTATAACATGATTGTTTAAAGTTGCTTGTGTTTCTCATGCTCCTAGCCTGTGATCAGTGTTTAAAGTTTTCCAGTATTTTGGTGATATAAAAATTGTGACAAACAAATATATTCACCCACTTTTATGGGCAGTTTTGACATTGTCCCGAGGAAAGATTCTTGTGGTGGTGTGAATGGGCTTGATTTCATTTCATATTTTATGTCACATCGTGTCCCAAATGCATTCACCAATTTACATTTGCACAGCAATGTATGGATGCAAATCATTTCTCAATACCCTCAACGACACTAAATTAAAATTTCATAATTTCTTTCCAGTTTGTATGTTTAAAAACAGCATCTTGCTGTTAATTTATCTTTCATTTATATCTGTGTGTGTGTGTGTTTACACACACATTTGAGTTTTCTTGTAATTTTCCTGTTCACATCAGGGGTTTATTCCATTGGGTGTTTATTTTTTCTCGTTGCTTTATAAGAGCTCGTTATAGAATGAAGATAACAATTCCTTGTCATTCCGCATTTTCAAGTCGTCCCCTGAGGGTTTGCCTCTTGTCCATGCACTGAGTTTGTGTCCAGAGCCCTTAGCACACAGCCCTGAGGTCTGGAGTCTCAGCTCCTTAGCTCCTTGGAACAAGCCCTGCAGGCTCCCACCTGAGATGGTCCAGCCCCTCCCTCCCTGCTGCCCACAGCACCTGCCCCAGCCTCTCTGCCTTCAGGGCCCCACAGGCATGTGCTCCGTGTGGAAGGGAAGTACCATCAACACCAGTCCTGCACCGTGGAAGATAGGCTGACCCAGAACAGCCAGAACAGAAAGATGAAATAGGGCAGAGAGATGGTACCTGGTGTGACCGGGCTCACTATAACTGAGCCCTAAAAAGAAAGGAGGAGCTTGGAGAGTGACATGGCTGATGAGGACACCCGCCTTTCCCTGAGATCCAGCAGGGAGCCCCGAAGGAGCCAGTGCCCGGACCCCCCAGAACGTCTGCGGGGGTCTCCATGGACATTACAGCATCCTGCTCCTCTCCACGGCTTCCCCTGCCCTTGTCCAACACACTCCTGAGTTACACAGGGTCCTCTTAGAACCCCATGGCAGCAGAAGGAGCCTGGAGCAGCTGTGTGCATGTGAGTTGTGTGCACGTGTGTGTATGGGTGTGTATGGGTGTGGGTGGGTGTGCATTTGAGGTGTGTGGAGGTGTGTGTGTGGATCTGTGTGTGCATGAGCATGATTAGGTGCATGTGCCTGTGTGCATGTGTGTGTATGGGGTGGGTGGGTGTGGGTGGGTGTGCATGGGTGTGGGTGGGTGTGTATGGGTGTGGGTGGGTGTGCATGTGTGTATGCACAAGGGTGAACACACAGGTTATGGGTGGTCACATGTGCCTGTGAGTATGTTTATGCCTGGTCATGCGGGGGGCCCTGGGGCCCAGCTCACTTTTGCTTTTCACTCCCACTCAGGTTCTTCTGAGGAGACTTTTCTTAGGACAACAGGCCAATTCTCTCCTAAAGTGGGTGGAAGTCCAGTTTCCCCAGGGCCAGCTTATCCAGGAGGCACCATAGCCACAGTGCCTATGGCTACAGGAGTAAGTGTGCTCACAAAATGTTTATTTTAAAATCAGAAGAAAATAAGAAACATTTAGGCCAAAGAAAAAGTTTTAACCTACATTAATATATTTATCTCTATATGAACACAGCCATCCATGTAACTTTGATTATTGTGGATGGAGGAAGGAGCCCCTGTGGGCAGGTGTGTGGGGCTCACCCCAACCGTCATGTGGCCCTGGATATCAGCGGAACATGCCTGGGATGATGCCCTGGCCGGAGGCCCCCAACCTCCCCCACAGTGTGCGTGTCCCTGAAGGGCTGGGCTTTTCCTGGGATCCTTTTCTGGCCTCAGTGCCACCCGTGTCCTTCCCACCCAGGTGGTGGCCCCCAACTGTCCCACTTGTCTGGACGGGCAAACACAGATTACCCCAATGGCAGCCGTAGACTTGCACGAACAATCCCTCCTTCTTCCAAGGCTGCTTTTCACCAGCTCTTGCCCAAATCAGCTAAACTCCAGGGGATCCCCAAAGGTGGAACCCCCACACAGAGTGGTTCTCTCAGTGCAGCTCCCCACCCAACGTGCTCCCTCCTTGCTGAGTTTCCCTAATCACCTCACATCCCTCTGGCTAGGCTTCCAGCAACACAGCAATTACAATGCACATTCATCAAATTCCTTCTCTGAGCCTGGTTTTGCAAATTCGATCTCATTTCATTTTAATTGCTACACTATTAGGTGGGAAATAGACTCTTTTTACAGACAACGAACCTATATACAAGCAGCTGATAAGTTACAAGGCAAGCCTGGAACCCAAGACCTGACAGGTAACAGGTGCCCGTCTCCACCGCTTCTCCAGGCTTCACAACTCAGTCGTTTTTGCAGAGACTCTGCTCGGGAGCCTCCTAGCTGGGCACGAGGGCCTCTGCTTGGCAGACCGTTCATTGCTGAAGATACAGGTACTTCTGCAAGATCTGATAGCTCCAATGTTAACAGATGAGAACTTTGGGGTCCTGGGTATGAAGAATGAACACTAGGGCCAGGCGCGGTGGCTCACACCTGTAATCCCAACACTTTGGGAGGCCGAGGCAGGTGGATCAGTTGAGGTCAGGAGTTTAAGACCAGCCTGGGCAACATGGTGAAACCCTGTTTCTACTAAAAATAGAAAAATTAGCCGGGCATGGTGGTGCATGCCTGTCGTCCCAGCTACTCAGGAGGCTGAGGCAGGAGAATTGCTTAAATCTGGGAGGTGGAGGTTGCAGTGAGCTGAGATTGTGCCACTGCACTCCAGCCTGGGCAACAGAGTAAGACTCCAGCTCCAAAAAAAAAAAAAAAAAAAAAAAAGAGAATAAACCCCCAGGTTAGAGGGACATGCTGCAGCGGGGGTCACTTCAGGGATGGCTGGTGAGGAGGCTCTGCAGAGAAGAGCGAGGGACCCCCACCCCGTCATCCAGGGTCTGAGCCCTGCATGTGAGAGACAGTGTGACCTCCTCCCAGGGACAGGCTGGACCTGGTTGAAATTCAGTTTCTATGATTGACACAGTCTTTATGGTGCTCCTTTTCCTCCTTTCCCCCAATATTATTCCTTTTGGGATATTTGGTTTAGATACCTTGATTTTGCCCATTGGGACCTTCTCTGCAGATGCCCAGAATTTTATAACTGCTGGTTTATGTAACTGTCCTGCCCATCTTCCAGGGACCAGCCTGTCTTCCTTTTCAGTCTGCCCAGCACACATCACAGCATGGCACAGAATAACTACCAGTGAAGTTTTATTGAATGAATGTTAGAGAGGACATGAGCCTGAAACCACCTGTGCTCTTAAATAGAAAATGTCCCTTGTTGGCTGAGCACGGTGCCTCACACCTGTAATCCCAGCACTTTGGGAGGCTGAGGCAGGTGGATCACAAGGTCAGGAGTTCGAGACCAGCCTGGCCAATATGGTGAAACCCCGTCTCTACTAAAAATACAAAAATTAGCCAGGTGTGGTGGCGTGCACCTGTAGTCCCAGCTACCCGGGAGGCTAAGGCAGAAGAATTACTTGAACCTGGGAGGCAGAGGTTGCAGTGAGCTGAGATTGCACCACTGCACTCCAGCCTGAGTGACTGAATGAGACCCTATCTTTAAAAAAAAAAAAAAAAGAAAGAAAAAAGAAAATAAAGAAAATGTCCCTTGTTAACTTCAAGGCTGGCTTCCAGAGAGAAATAAAATTAAAATCCTACCTATATTGTCTCTTTCTTTTCTGGTAAGAGTGAACATTTGTGCAATATTAATGGAGAGTAATTCTGCAATATTTATCAAAATTCCACAGGCACCTCCACCGTGACTTAGCAATCTTACCCCTGGATCCATCAGGTGTACACATGTGCACAAAGACTGAGGGCCAAGTGTGCTCTCTGCTTCATTATTTGTGACAGCATAAAAACAGCAATGAAGCAGAAAGCAACTCATGCTCATTAATAAGGGAAGTGGTTAGACAGATTATAATGCACACACAAATGGAATATTAAGAAGTCACAAACAATTAACATTTCTGTTCACTTAATGTTATGCAGACATGTGTAAGAACTATTGCTAAGTGGTCCTTACCAGGCACTGAGCATGCACATGATGTGACACAGAGGATGAGAAAAAGCGCAGGTACACATGGGATCACATGCTCTATTTACACACGTGCCCACACACTAACTTACATGCTATAAACACACGTGCCCACACAGTATCTTATATGCCATATACACACAAGTCCACAAACTGTCTTATATGCCTTATACACATGTGCCCACACACTGTCTTATATGCTATATACACACATGCCCACACACTATCTTATGTGCCATATACACATGCCCACACACTATTTTGTGTGCCATATACACACGTGCCCACACACTATCTTATATCCTATATACACACGTGCCCACACAGTATCTTATACGATATATACACACATGCCCACACACTCTTATATGCTATAAACACATGTGCCCACACAGTATCTTATATGCCACATACACACATGCTCACACACTATCTTATATCCTATATACACACGTGCCCACACACTATCTTATACGATATATACACACGTGCCCATACACTCTTATATGTATAAACACACATGCCCACACAGTATCTTATATGCCAATATGCCATATACACACATGCCCACGCACTGTCTTATATGCTATATACACACATGCCCACACACTCTTATATGCCATATACACATGTGCCCACAATCTTATATGCCATATACACACGTGCCCAACACTCTTACATGCTATATACACACGTGCCCACACACTATCTTACATGCTATATACACATGTGCCCACACATGATTGTATATACTCAAGTGCCCACACACTATCATATATGCTATGTACACACATGCCCACCCACGATCATATATGCTAATACACGTGCCCACACGTAATCCTATATGCTATATACACGTGACCACACACTATCATATATGCCATATACACATCTGCCCACACGCTATCTTATATGCTATATATATGTGTATCCAGATAATTTCCAGTGAGATGCATGGGATATTCACAACTGTTACCCTTGGGACTAGGACAACAGAAGCAGACTTTCACATTTTAATTATACTGTTCTGTTTGACATTTTAAATAGCACTTAGTTTCATAATAAACATAAAAACGTTTTCTAAAACTTACTTGTATGGGAAAACATGGGTTTTGGTTCTCACAAGTCACCTGGCAGTCAGCCCCTCCCCCGAAGGCAGCTTTGCTGGTGCTCTGCGGTGTGAACGCGATGTCATGGTCGATGTATTGTCCCCATGCCATCAGGAGGTCAGAATAGCGGTCATCATCTGTGACAACCTCATTTGAAACTTGAATGACATGTCGTGTCACCTCCCGGACCTGGGTAGGAAGAGACCATTGGTCAGGACATAGGAGACCCCGTGGGAGAAGAAAGATGACCTTTGGGATCATGCAGTTCCTGGTGTGGTTCCTGTTCACAGAGCTCCAGGTGCCCCTAGGAGATCTGTGCCCTGGAGTTAGGGCGGGAGGAGCGTGAGCTTTGAAGACAGAGGCCCTTGGACTCGAACCCCTGCCTTGATTTGTGGTGGCTGGAGGGCCTGGCGTTAACTTCCCTCAGCCCCGGCTTCCTCATCTTTAAGTTAATACAGAAAGGTTGATCTTTTAGGGTTGTTGTCAGGATTAAGTGAAGAGTCGTCTATTTTGAGTCCATGACTCAGAGGGCAGAGCCTCCAGCCACAGGCGATTACTCCTTGGCCTTGAAGCCTAAGGGATGTTGCCTGGCTGGATTTCCACGTGGGTTGGGAGGAGCGACTCCCCTTCCTTTCCTTTCTCCACCCAGACGTCTGCTGCTGTTACGTCTAACACCGTTCTGCCAGGGCATCTGGAGAGCAGACGACAGGCTTCCCTGTCTCACAGGCTAGGTCCAGATGGAGAGGAATTTTGTCCTGGATGGATCTTACCCTGAGCCTGCCCTACCTGATGTGGATGATTTATATGGCGAGATTTGGATTGGATTTTGGGCCTGGAGTTGGTGCTGTCATGGGATGGGGTTTGGGGGAACCTTGGGATGGGGTGAGCATGTTATGCTCGAGGACGGGGCATGAATCTTTGAGGGTCAGTGGGTCATCTGTGGAGGCAGAAAAATGCCTCTTGCACAACATCCATTCGCGAATCCTTGGAGCCTGCCGATGCGATTACATTAAGGGCCTTGGATGGGAAGGTTGTCCTGGGTCTCCACGAGTGTCCAGTCCAATCACCTGGGTCCTTAAACTTGGAGGCCCTCTCCTGACTGGAGGTGGAGCTGTGACTCTAAACAAAGGCACAGACACACAACATTGCTGGCTTTGAAGGAGGGGCCACGAGCCAGGGGATGCGGCACCTCCAGAATTGGAATTGCCAGGAAAGGAGTTCTCCCTGAAGCCCCCAGAAGGAACCAGCTCTGCGACACCTGGATTTGAGCCAAGTGAGACATCAGACACTGATTACGAATCTGGAAGATCATATTTATGTTGTTTTCAGCCACTAAATTTGGAGTAATTTGTCACAGCTGAGGAGAAAACTAACACAATTTACATTTAAGGACACTTGAACTCTGATTTTTCTTAACAGTGAAATAATTCTGAGCAAATATGGGTTTACAGAATCACAGGCTCCTAATACTGAGAGTTTAAGAAGCCTCGAGGGTTGAACTGGTCTCTACCATTGAGCACAAGGTGGGTAAGACAGTGTTATCCCATTTTAAGGATTGTCACTGGCCAAGAAGGCAAGTGACTTGCAGGAAGCCAGTGGGAGCGGAGCGTGAGCCCAGTCCCCTCGTCCCTGCTGCCGGGAGCACTGAGCCGTCCTCAGTGATTCAGCCTCCAGCTCTACCCAGGGCTGCTCATGGCTTCTGGGCACACCGGGTCCTCTTACTAAAAGCCCGCCTGGGAAAATTGCCGAGGTAAAGTTGCTGGCTTTCGTAGGGGAACTCTGTGCTGGTGTACCTGTCCACAGCTGGTCTGAGTCAGACCTGAGTCCTACCACCTGGCCTCTTTGGGCTAAACAGAATATCCACTGCTGTATTTCTAGATAATTTCGTCACTGAACATGGCACAAGAGCAAACAGACTGGCTCATTCACTGAAATGAGTAGTTAAATTACAAGCAAAATGACCCATTTTTTGACCAAATAGACCAGCAGATTCTACTAGGCTATGACTGTTCAGCAAATAAATTCACCTCTGGGAGAAAAGTGATCATCTTTACATCAGTGAGTGGATTGCTGAACTCAAAGGCATCTTGGGATGTACCGAGCCCACATGATGGGTAAAGGAACTTATCTGAAAACACTGAAGTGATTTTCAGGAACAGAAATGTTAGGGTTGAGAAAACTTAATTTAAATCTGCAGGGTTCCACTCACTAAGCGATTTTAATCTCCCTGAGCCTTGGCTCCTAAGCCATAGGGCAGAAACAGTGATTGCTACACCAAAGGGAGGCTGGGAGGATCTGAAGGAGTTGCACGTGGCACCCAGCATGAGCAAGAACCCAGTAAAAGGCTATTTCCCTCCCTCAGCATCACAGGACCCAATCTTCGTCCAGGGTAGCAGCGTCCCGAGTACCCACCGGGGGCAGTGGGAACCCGTTGTGCAAGAAGCCGGGGTTCCAGCCTCGGGGCTGACTGAAGCCGTCCTCGTAGACTGGAGGGAGCCATCGTGCCAGGGCTGTGTTGGAGGCACCCCATCTGGGGTGGTCTCTGTGGAGACAAACGCAAGGATGTGTTTGAGATGGTGGAGAAGAACGCAGAAGCAGAGAGTCCCAGATATAAGGAGCCATTGCCAGGGAGAATAAGTGGGGTCTCTCTGGAGGCCCAAGGGGCACAGCTCCCCTGAAGACCCGAAATGCCTCCTGGAGGCCCAGGTCATGGCTGGATTCCAGGGAGCTCATCCCAGAGGCTCGGTTCCCACAGGCGCCCTCTCCCGAGCGCGGCACATGCTGTCTGGAGGCGGCTGCCTGCAGGATTCCTTCCCACTCCCCTTCAGGAAAGTTTCTCGTACTGTTTTCTGAAGGAGGGTCTCCCACCCTTCTAGAATGTACCAGCGGCAGTTCTCGGGAGGACAGAAACTTCTGGTACTCCAAACAAAGAGATCATTTAAATCCTGTGGCATAAAACATCCTTTAATCAAAGCACCACGAAGCCACCAGGGTGTCGTGCCTGTTCCTGCCCCGTGTGATTGTCCAGGCAAGCTTGCGGGAATGAATTAAAAATAAAATAAGTTAAAAATAAAGTTAAGTCTCTCCTGAGAGAGAGAGTCGGTTGTATTTGGCTGTTTGATTTGGCGATGAGAATGGATTCAGCCAGTAAGCTAGATGGTGAAGTTTCCCATAAGTAGGCTGGTTTGCAGTTTCCTTCCACTGGTCAAAATGTATTCTAACAAAAATGTATTTGAAGTGCATGATAAGGCAAAGGTGTGTTGAACACTTTGATTTCACACCTAGTTCTGAGTGTACTGTGTTAAGCAAGGTGCCCCTAAGTTGAAGGGATGTAGGCACAATTAACAGTCACTTGATGTGTCTTGGAACATTTTCTAGAAATTGAGGAAATAAAAGACTAAAGATTCGTAACTAGTCCTTGTGTGAATCAGGCATTTTCCAATATTTTGTTTAGAAATTTGGAGGACAATGTTATAGAATTGTTTGCTGATACATGAATAAAAATCATTTTAATGATAGCTCATCATATGTTCATTTTCTTCTACATCTCAGAAGGGGTTTTGAGGGCCAGATGGCAGAGCTTTTCCCAGTGACATAGTCACGCGGTCGGTTTCTAGGCACGTCCATCTGCGAAGGTAAAAATAATCACAGGGTTGCGGCTGAACTGTCTGATCTATAGTACGCAGGACGATCATATAATTCCTAACCACAGTGGAATACTTTTGAGGAGACAGGAGCACTGTTAATTATTAATAATTTCCTGGGATAGAAGGCATAAATAGGAAGGATCTCGGGTAACCAGCATGCATGGCCCCTCGGCCAACAGCTGATGTTCAGCCAACTGCTGAAGGAACTAACGGAAACTCCACCCATCTCATCAATAAACTAATTCCATCAAATATTTATCTCTATGCATAATAATTACCAACATCTGTCATAGATTCGTGCTGATTAAATCGATTATGTTCTAATAATGTGTAAAAAATAACTCAATCTTGAAGAAAACCATGAACACTGAGACCCTGTACTCACTGAACATTTTTCTAAATATGAAATTTAAATTTATAACATATATAAAAATGTAACATACAAAATAAAATACATATTCAAATATGTAAATGTATGGTAAGACTATATGAATGTGAAGAATATATAAATGAATATGCCAAATATATAACATGAGCATAAATATCTGTAGAGGATAGGTAAAATAAAGAAATATGTAAAACATATTAAAAATAAAGGACTTTCAAGTATAAAATATTCTGCATTTGGAATAAAATGGCTCAATTTACAAGGCATAAATTATTCTGGATTTGGAAGGAAATATGGGGGAATTAGAATATAAAAGTCAATTCAAAGAGAAAAAAACAGAAATTTTTTTGTTGGAAAAAAGTAGGTTCCTTTTGTTAAAAATAAATACAGATTGTTTTGGGTCTAACATTGTCATGATATCTGGGTTCCATTGGTATCTGTCAGTCAAGCCCTGTGGGAATAACTGGCACTGGGGTTCTATGTGTGGCAGCTGCAGAGTCATGCAACACAACCAGGGCTGAGTCTGCAGAGTCTGAAGCTGCATCGTGGACAACTGGTACTGGAAGGCTTTGCAAGGCACACGACGGAAGAGTCAGGCATGGCCAGGATGCAGGCTTTGAAAATCCTTCCATGTATCTGATGTGTACGCACTTAGAAAATACAAGGAGTGAAGTCTACAAGAGTCATGACAAGATAAACAACTTTTTTAAACATTTGGAGTGTTTGGGAATATAAATATTTAAAAATTAGTTGTGGTTTTGTCACTAAGTTACCATTGCCTTTATGGTTATAACATACATTAGTCATTCGTATTAAATGTGACTGATTTAGATGTTCTGCACAGGAATGAAGGGACCAAGGTTCTGCTCAGAACTGTTTGTAACCTGGGCAACATGTATGAAGGAAAGATTCGTTTTGTCCTTGAGGTAGACTGAAGAGCTGGGACTTCCAGTTTAAAAGCCTCTAAGGCCACCGTGCAGCTCCGGACATTAGAGGAGAGAAGGTTTTACTCCTACTGTCGTGCACCTGCTGCTACCTCATCTAGGACACTTTCGAGGATGAGCGGTCAGCAGCGGCAGGAGGCTTGAGGACATGGTTACTTCTCTATGTCTGCAAGGATCGTAAGGGGAGAATAATTATATTATTAATACTTCATTAATCTCCAGCACACCAAAGTGGCTCAATTAGCAAAAATGTGTGGGAGAGTAATGCATATAATTTGCCGCAATACATCAGCATCTGAAGACTGGAAAGATTGCTTTCATAAAGTGTTCAGATTTGTTATGGTTGGTTGGTCTTTATTGAAATTCCATAAAGTGTGGCTCATAGGGAGGTGCTAGATCACTCAATTAAAAATAATGAAATGCTAATTTAACTGCTTAAGCGGTGATTTTTTTTGCTGATTGACTTTTCTATTTCAGCAGTTCACTAGGACATCACAACAGCCCAAGAGCACTCACAGATGTTTGTTGTGGACGTTCCGCAAATGTGTCACCTTCACGGTCAGCAAGTCAGCAGGACTGAGAGGGTCCCTCGAGACTTTGCTCAGCTCCTGTTAGAAAGACCCTTTCCCAGTGGACACCTATTGCACCACACTGTTCCTTCATTAGATCTGGATTAACGGCAGCATGGGAAAAAGGATCATAAAGCTGACAAAATGAGCAAAGAGAAACATTTCTGGAGGAGAGTTTCAGGAGGGAGACTGAGGTCTGTGCTCCCACCGAGGCTCCGAGTCACTCTGATTTCCCTGGGACACTAGCTCCCCTCTCCCAGGCACCTGGCAATGGAGACTTTGTGATTTCTGAATTCCAAAGAGAAAAGAAATTCTAAACTTCCATCTTGAAGAGAGCTGGAGCATGAAGCTGTGGCCTGAGGCTGAGAGACACGGGTCAATATGTTTGCCAGGTGTGGCCGTCCAGTAACGGCACATGGACACACTCAGTGCCGGAGGTGTGTGCCGCCTGTGAAAAGAAGCACACAGCAATGCAGTGTGACGTGCTGGGAGAGAAACAGTGGCGGAAGTCAGCTTTCCACTCCTCTGCAACCACACCTCTTTCTCAGCTGGGCGGCGGCGGGACATGGGATGAGGGGGTTTGCTTCTCTGTATGGGAGGTGCTCACCCAGGAGCAGCCGACACCCTGCAGTCCTGCTGGGCCAGGTGCCCAAGGATCCAGCTTGTCACCAAAGATGCCTGACGCCCTGTCAGGTGGCCAGAAGTATGAGGAAACTCAGCTGTGATTTTTCCCATCTCGGTTGGAGCGACTTGATTGAAGGCAATTAAGACCAGATAGTTTGCAAAAAGCTGGGATTGTCACCAGCACAATCCCTGAGGGATATCTGAACCCTCAGAGGAAAACCCTTCAAAAAATGCAAATGCTTTCTATAATTGGCATGAGCTCAGCTTTTTCCAAAAACTTTGAAAATCTTGTTTATTCTGGCGTCGTTTATACCCATTGTATGTTCTGCGATTTCCTAAGACACCAAGTGTCTTCAAGTCCATGAGTGTCCTTGTCTGGGAGTGGGTATAACCCAAATGCGTGGATGCCGGCAGGGCACAACATGTGGCCTCCTGGAAACCTCTGGAGGCGGGAGCAGACCCTGCCTCCAATCCTGGGCTCCTCCTCCCAGGCGAGGCAGGAGCCATGTGCTGTCAGGCGGGACGGGCTGAAGCCGGCCTCTCTTCCTGCTGGACAGAATCCCGTGAGGCTTCTGTCACCTGCGCCCCAGTGCAGAGCTGCCCCAACAAGGTGTTCTGATGCCACTGGGTCCCTGTGTCTTTTTCTCAGCAGGTGTAAAGAGGAGTGTGGCTAATTGCCTAACTCACATTCTCTCCCTCTCTCTCATAATTATATACATGACGGTAAGAGTCTAGCAGTCCTCACCCACACACATATGGCTACTCAATTCATGATACAGGCACTGGTGCAGTTCACTGGGTAAAGGATGGTTCAGAATACATTAAATGTCATATACATATGCTTTCACACACACACATCTATACATACACACACCCACGCCTCTATAAATACAGACCTCTCTATTATATATATACACACACATGTACAAATCTACCTACATATACATGTCTCTATATATACATACACACCTACAGATATTGTCAGTAAAGAGTCAAGCTCTGTAAAATAGTTGAAGAGATTTATTCTGAGCCAAATATGAGTGACCAATGGCCAATGACTCAGCCCTCAGGAGATCCTGAGAAACGTGTCCAAGGTGGTTGAGGCACAGCTTAGTTTCATATGTTTTAGGGAGACACGAGACATCAGTCGAATACGTGTAAGATGTACATTGGTTCAGTGCAGAAAGGCAGGACATCCGGAGGAGGGGGCTTCCAGGTCAAAGGTAGATTCAAGAATTTTCTGATTGGCAATTTTTTGAAAGAGTACAGTTATTGTCTAAGGACTCAGGAGTGTCTGGGTTAAGACACGGGGTTGTGGAGACCAAGGTTTCATCATGCAGGTGAAGTCTCCAGGCAGCAGACTTCTGAGAGAATAGATTGTAAATGTTTCTTCTAGAGTTAAGTCTGTTCTAGCAGTACTTCCAAAAGGGAGGAGGGTGTCATGAGGCACATCTGACTTCGCTCTCCCCATCATGGTCTGAATTAGTTTTTCAGGTTAGCTTTGGAACGCCCTTGCTGAGAGGAGGGGTCAATTCCGATGATCGCAGGACTTAGAATTTTATTTTTGGTTTACAATATATACACACACACCCAGACACAGACACAGACACACACATACACACACCATGGTTGCCACCTCATATATTGCACAAAACATTAAATGAGATGGGTCACAGATCTAAATGTGACATGTAAAACAATAACATTTTCAGCAGAAAACACAAGAAAAATACCTTCACATCCTTCAGAGAAACCAAGATTCTTAAACACAACAAAAAAAGTTTTCTTTCCACGAAATAAGTAACTGATAAATGGGACTTCATTAAAAATATGAACAACTTTTCTCCAAAAGACAGCATGGAGAGTGGAAAGGCCAATCTCGGGTGGGAGAAGACATTTGTAAAACGTTTCTCACTGAAGACATATTTAGAAAATATGAGCGTCTATAAATCAAAAAAGACTCATCAAAAATGGCAAAAATGTTTGAACTGGCACATCCCCCAAAAAAGTCTCCAAATGGCCAATGAATGTGTTTTAAAAGTGCTTAGTCACCAGGAAAATATAAAGTTAACCACAGGAAATGCCACCCTCCCCTCAAGAAGGGCTAAAATGAAAGGGCTCACAGGGTGGGGATTGGTGAGGGCGGTGGGGCCCTTACACTTTGCTCCTGGGAGTGCAGATTGGAGCAGCCACTCGGGAGCATTGACCAGCGCTCAGCACTCACCCATGCCTGCCCTGTAACGATGAGTGTCTCCCTCCGCAAGGCAGGAGCAACTACATCTCCAAGGTGAGTGGAGGTGGAGAAGCCAGGCCCAGGGGTTACCATCTAACTTCCTTCCTATAAAAGCCAGGTCAGGGAAAACTGACTATGGTGATGAAGATCAAAACAGTGGTCACCTCTGGGGAGACAGCACAATCTGGGAGGGGCCAGAAGGCAGCCCTCTGGGGTGTAAAGTCCTTGATCTGCATCTGGGGGCCCCTCATCTGGGGGTGCAGGCCCATGGGAGACTTGGCCACCTGTGCCTCCAGATTCACCCCCAAGCCCTGCATAAGTCGTACTCCAATTTAATAGCAGAAATCCACTCATGGTCACAATGGAGATGGATTCTATCCACTGTGCCACTTATCCAGCATAGTACTTCATCCAACATGGTACCTCCTGCAGCAATGACTAGATCATACAAGCACGAAGGAGCCTGCCCCATTCCCTTCCAACATGGTAGTTCCTGCTTCACGGACTACACCATACAAGCACGAAGGAGCCTGCTCCTTTCGCTTACAACACTGTGAGACACAGCGGTTTACCGCAGTACTTCATCAGGTCAAAACTCAGGAAATATCATAATTTTTATTTTAACTTTAGAGATGAGGTCTTGCTTTGTTGCCCAGGCTGGTCTTGAGCTCCTGGGCTCATGCGATCTCCCCACCTCAGCCTCCCAAAGTGCTGGGATTACAGGCGTGAGCCAACATGCCCAGCAAGAAATAATGCAGTTTTTCAGAGATAAATTACACCTCCTCAAGAATCAAGACTGAGACTCTTTGAAGAAAGGGGCTTCAAAGGTGGCCATTATTTACATAAACAGTCGCTGACCTTTGCAGCATTATTGCTCACTAAGTATTTCTGCTGCCATTATCTCACTTCAGCCTCATGACAACCCTAGAAATGAGCATCACTATCTTTGCCATTTTCCAGATGCAGAGAATTTGAGAATCTAAGCAAGACATGAAGTCTAAGCAGCTTGTAACTGACAACGTGGTGGCCAGAATCTCGTGTTCTATTTCAAAATGCGATGGTTTTTCCATGACTCACAGGAATGTGACGCACTTTCTCAAGAACACACAGAGCAGTTATTATCACACATATCAATGTAAAACTGAAGGCAAATTCTATGTGAAGTATCTAAGTGAATTAGTCATATTGTATAATGAATACTATCTTACAGTATATAGTCTATATTTATATTTCTGCTTATGAATATGCATATGTAATACACTGTCTAACATTGCATGTGATAAGATAGTCCATTGATTTAGACGACAAGCAAACAGTGGCTCGGGGCTCCTTTGTTTTCTAGATATTGTGGCACACAGGTCTTCACAATGACCCCGCTGCCTGTGGAGGACCAACCATGAGTAATTGCACCTCGACTGCATCTATTTCCAGCAGCAGCTAAGAGGCTTCAATTCTTCAGCAGCCCTCCCCTACTCCATCTGTATTAGTCTGTTTTCATGCTGCTGATAAAGATATACCCAAGACTGGGAAGAAAAAGAGGTTTAATGGACTTATGGTTCCACGTGGCTGGGGAGGCCCCACAATCATGGTGGAAGGCAAGGAGGAGCAGGTCGTGTCTTACCTGGATGGCAGCAGGCAGAAAGAGAGCATGTGCAGGGGAACTCCCCCTTATAAAACTGTCAAATCTCGTGAGACTTATTCACTATGATGAGAACAGCACAGGAAAGACCTGCCTCCGTGGTTCAGTTACCGCCCACCAGGTCCCTCCCACAACACGTAGGAATTCAAATGAGATTTGGGTGGGGACACAGCCAACCATGTCACCATCCCACCACAGAGCACTTGATTTTTAAAACAGAATTTGTCTTATCTCTAGGCTGATGCCAAGCTACACACTAAAACCCAGTTTCCTGCAGGATATCCTCAGGCCCTGGGGATTCTGTTCTCAGCCGATGTGACTGCTTCCAGCAAACGTAACCTGTAAGCGATGTGACCCCTGCCCACACCCACCTCCTACCCCCAACTCCTAGACTTCTATAAAAACACACAGGCGGGAACAACAGCCTCAGCTGGCTGGGAGCGCAGGAGTGTTGAGGACCCTGATCTGAGTCCAGGATGATGAAGAGGTCTCCACAGGTTGGTAACAGAAACAGAAAGAAGCTGGAAATCCTTTAAATGATACTACAAAAATACCATCACCCCAAATGCACAGTTATCAACAGCATTACTAATATCTCAAGCTTTATATTTAGAGATTCTAAAATTTTTAAAGGGACCAGTTTGCCATGCATGCACACACCCCCTACCTGTTAAAAAATTGGGGCTTATGCAGAGACCTGATAATTTCCTTTAGGACAAAGTGAAAAGAAAAAAAGACTCAAAATTTGCAACGAGCCTGCCCCATTCTCTTCCAACGTGGTACGTCCTGCAGCACTGGCCACACCATACCAAGAAGGAACCTGCCCCGTTCCCTTCCAACATGGTAGCTCCTGCGGCACTGACTGCACCATACAAACAAGAAGGACAATGCCCTATTCCCTTCCAACGTAGTGCCTCCTGCGGGACTGACTACACCATAAAAACAGGAAGGCACCTGCTCCATTCCCTTCCAACATAGTGCCTCCTGCTGCACTGACTACACCACAAAAACAAGAAGCAGCCTGCCCCATTCCCTTCCAACATGGTAGCTCCTGTGGCACTGACCACATCGTACAAACAAGACATCCGGGTGTGGCATTAGCTACACCACACAAACGAGAAGCAACCTGCCCCCTCCTCTTTCAACAAAGTAGCTTCTGCAGCACCAACTACATCATACAAACAAAAAGTCCAGGTGAAACGGCAAAAGAAAAATCATTCTTTTCCACTACTTGTTAAGTAATTTTATGTGATATATCCTAAGCAATTAGGAAAATACCAACAAAGGAAAAGCAAGCCTTAGAAACCCTGTCATCCATCTGTGACATGCAGACATCACACCGTAAAGCAAGAGAACTAGTAGAAATGAATGAGTTTTAAAATCTACCGTTTCGACATTTAGAGTTTCAAAAGTTAATTCCAAATAACATTTGTCTTAAATATGTCATTGCAGCCAACACCCGAAGGTCGCTTGGAAATACAGCACGGTGGGCGGCAGTGGTGGGTGAGGGACAAGAAACGACCTTCAGGAAGGAACAAGCGAGCAGGAAAAGAAAACGTGGCGCCTTCAAGTTAGAAACAAAAGGAAGAAACGAAACGAAAACAAAAGCCAAACGCGATCAGAAAGAAACATGGGTGAAATTTTAGACAATAAAAGGGAAATGCTTAATGCGAGATCTAGTTATCCGAAACCTTTTGAGGAATGTTGGTGAGCCTCAAACATAAAAATCCAAACTCACTGCAGAGGACCCACATGCCCTTCATAATTGGAATAAAAACTGCATCATCTGACCCAGCAAGGATGTAGAGGCAAAGCTGAATCACCAGAATTAATCAAAAGGAATATAAATTCTCTAAATTAAAAATGATGTATCAGAAACAAATATCTGTCTTAATTCTTTAATCCCATATATGAAAAACCAAAGCAAACCTAACCAAAGCAAATGCTAAACGTGTTGACTGGAAGTTGCAGTGACAATTCTAAAACATATTCGGATTTTTAGGATCACGTAAGGAAGCCCACGTATTAATATGTTCTATAAGATTAATACGTTCTGTAAGATATAATATATACCATCAGGACAGCCATATGGTGATGTGCTGAGAATATCAACTAGGGACTTCCTGCATGGAGTGTTAAGCTGTTAATCTGAAAATTTCACCTGACATGGCCGACACACTAGTCAAGAAACAATAAAGAGAAACGCAACCAAACCCAGGCCAGAGAGCTAGTGCCATGCAAGGACACGGTCACAGTCTCTCTGGGTGCCTGGAGAGGCCAGGTGACCTCCCCTGGGCAGGGAGGGTCCTAGTGAGTCGGCACCAGCCCAGGCAAGGATGGGAAGGTGTGGGTGGGGAACCAGGTGCTGGTGACTGAGAGGGACGCTGACGCGGCTTAGGAGACCGCTGGAGGGGAACTTAGCAACTTACTGGGTGTGGGGAAGCTGTGGGAACTCAGGGCTGAGCAAGGCAAAAGTTAGGACCGGGGAGGCAGAGACACACACATGCCTTTGGGGTGGCTCTTGGGCACAGGTGCAGAGGAGGGGACATCCCTCAAGGCAGGGGACCATCCAGAGGCTAAGGTGAGGGACCGCCACCCAGATGGGGAGGATGGTGAGGAACTCACGGTGGGGCATCAGAGGGTCTCTGTGTCTGATGACTTTACTCAGCAACATGGTGAGGTGGAGGGGGAGTCTCTGGCCAGGCAACTCCAGCGGCAGCAGCGACCTGGGGTCTGTTGACCACAAGGCTGTATCTTACCAATGGCCTAAGATACTGGGAGGGGTTTTGTGGAAGACACAAAGAGGTAGGCTCCAAGTGGCTAAAAATCTGCTCGTTTGGGCTGTTTTTTTCACAACTGGGCATGAATAAATTTGAGCTTGATCCTAGGAGGCTTTGGCACTAACAGGTCTCAGCCTGCAGAGAAAAAGTAAACCACCCAGGGGCCAAGGGGCAGGGCCCTCTGTGGCTCACTTTTGTAACAAGTGAGACACTAACGATTTCTGAGCAGATGTTTTATTTTTGGTGGAATACAATGTGTGAAGCCTTGAACATAGGGGACTTTAGATCCAGATGCTGTACATTCTTAATGAAAACTGTAGCCGTCACCACAGAAAGAGAGAAGTGTCCCCAGATCACGGCTGCCAGTGCCAACGTCGTTGTACGGTCAACAGAGTTTCTCCCAGGAGCATCAGTGGAGCTCGCCCAGCAGCAGGGGCAGCGGCGCCTGAGACAGCAGCAGGGCCTCTAGGAAGGGCCGAGCAGGAATTCATTGGTGCTGGCTGAGGCCCTGGTCTTGAGGTTGTTAAATTGTAAACTGAAGCACAATACATTTTTTAAAGAGGTTTTTTTTTTTTTTTTTGAGTGAACAGTGACTTATGAATGAGGAAGCACCAAACCAAAGAAAGGTTCAGGCTCTATTGCAGGACCCAGGGGCAGGCTTTGAAATCCATTCAGAGAACAGCCCCGCCCCCACATCTCCAACACCACTGTCCCCAGGAATCCCCACCCTGAACGTGCATCTGCAGGTTAGACCGCACCCTGCCCTGCTGAAGACCCTGCTCATCCCGTGTAGTCCAAGCCGTCTCTGCTCTGGCCTCTGGCTCAACAGTGCACCTGCCCCATCCCCTCCTCCATCCAGGCCCGGTCCCTCCAGCTATGCATCCCACCAGCCACTTCAGTGTCCCTGTACTCCCAGGCATCATCTCCTGCGCATCCTTTGTCTATACCTATGTCTTCCACCGAGCTCTGAGGACAGGACACGTGCTGTTTCCACCTCTGAGCTCACTTCCATGCGTGAGCACAGGCACCCCAGGCTTCAGGGGAGGAGGGGTGGACAGTAGCCTCCTGTGTGGTCCTGACCCATCTCCGTGTTCAGCACAGGCTGCCTCTTCCAGCTGGGGCTCCACCATCCTAAGATCCGGTCCTTACACATAGCCACGTTATGCGTTCCTGCTGTGGGCTTTACAAACAAGCTCTTACAGCTCAAAGAATGGAAACAAATTGCCCTCTGATAAGTGGTGATTCCAGGTCTCAAATCCAGGGCTGTCCATTTGCAAAGCTGTTGTTCTTAACCATCATCGACCCTGGACACCGATTCCTGTTCATTGTCCCAGAGCTCCTGCCCTCTGTCTCAGGACACTGCCTGTCCAGGCCAGAGCTCTGCCTGGGTCCTGCTGATCCCTCTCTCACGGGGTCAGCGGGGACGGGGCATCTTCCTTCTGACCTCAGCACACCCAGCAGCGAGGAGCTCTTCCATGCTAAGCACCTTTGCTGCCTGCATCGGTGGACATCAAGCCTGCGGCCATCCTGACAAAGCCTCCAGGTGACCCACGGGGCGTATTATTGCCCCCAGACCCCACAGGCGCCACAGTCGCAGCTGCTCTCCCTCTGCCCCTCTGTGTGCCAAAGGCTGCGTGTTTCTGCCCAAACGTGTCTTGCTCTTTCTGGCCTTTGCAAAGCCCTCTCCTCTACCCTGTGGCCCATTTGAGAAATCCCCACTCATCCCTTAAGATTTGGCTCACTTCTGTATCACCTTCTTCAGAAAACCAGTCTGAACCACAGACTGAATCATGGCTCTGTGTGTGGCCAAAGCTCCTGTCTACCTCCTGCCACCGTGGACCAGAGGAGGTGGGCAGTTGCCACTGTTGGGCAGATCTGAACTCACTCTGAGTGCAGTGGGGACTTGGGCGGGGGCACTGAGAAGGAGGGTGCTGAGATGGTGTTGGCCACAACAGGAAGCGTGAACGGGGAAAGCAACAGTTAAACTAGGAGAACCGGTGAGGGGCCACCGTGTGATGGCAGCCGGCTGGTTATTCTGGCTTCAGCTAAGGTGACAGGGAGTGGAGAGCACTCACTTTGGAGGTAAAAGTGACAGTCTTGGGGGTGCCTTGGAAACAATGGGTAGGGGAGTTAGTGAAATTAAGGATGGCACCTAAACGTATGGCTTGAGTTATTAGGTGAACGGCGGTGGAATTTGTGGGGTTAGGAAGTTAAGAGTGACCTAGAAGCACCTATGGAAGGGGCGTTGTGGCTGGGAATGACGGTGTGGCTCAGCACGCTGCTCGAGGCACCACCAGGTGTGCAAGAGGCCACGTCAGGGAGGCCAAGGACAGGAACCAGGGGCTCAGGGGTGGGTACGGATCCACCAGTCATGGTAGAGGCTCCTTTATGATGGCACCTAGTCATGTTCAGATGCAACTTTAATGAGAAGATTAAGAAAATCCACAAACAATACCTGTTGTTGCAAGCTCCTGTGATGAGCCTGTATTTGTTCGCCAGGCACGTGTTTGGGCATTTTGGGGGCAGCATGTAAGGGAGACATCCGGACACGTTTGCAATGATGCTCAGCAGATCTTCTGATAAAGCATCTGTGAAAAATGGGAAACCGTGAATTCTGTGCTTGTAACCACATATCCACCCAATAAATATTCTACGGCAGTCTCAAAAGTGGCTCCAGCATCTGAATTTGGGATTCATATGTAACTGGGGTCATTGTTTTTGAGAAAATCTGCTTTCTCCCTTTACATCAAGTACTCACTCATTTAATTCTTTTGAGCTTCCTTATTGCTAGAAATGTGGGGTTTTTAAAATTTATTTTTGCTCTGTGATCTTTCAGAAAAGCAATCTAAAAGCTCTCAGCCCGCAGGGGGATAAGCCAGCAAGTAACTTCGCAGTTACCATCAACCCTCACTGAGCACATCTCCAGGGCTCATTCAGCACAACTGCACAGTGAGGCATGTGTGCCTAGCAACGGCCCCAGGGCTTTAGAAGACAGTGAGGAGTAGAATTTATCCCGAACCCTAATGTAGAAAAAAATCTTGCCTTGATGAAGATGGTACGCTTGTCTATAAAACCTTTCATTTTTCCTTTGTATTGATTTTCTTTCCAGATGGGACGAGAGCCCACGAAACTATTTCCTGTTTTTTTTTTTTTTTGGATCAATTCTGTCACTATAATTTATATGTTATTCAACAAATCAAAGTGAGAGTGACTTTACTGTCCATTAGTAGAGGTAATCATCGATTACTTCTCCAAGACGGTTTATATAAATCTTTGAGGATAATGCTACAAAACTTGGATTAACCAGATACCAGTGAAATTGAGATATTCAACAGAAAAAAAAGCCAGGAAGGAATGCATTCCATTTTCAGATATGAGAGAAACAAACTAGTCTTTCAATCATGAATGCTCACTAACAGGCCAATGGGAATGGCTCTACGGGAACAGTTAAGCACACCTCGGACTGCAGTGTGCATTCAGTTAGTGCAGGAATAGGCATTCCTCAAAAAGCTGAGCACAGATTCTTCTTGACAGGAATGTCCTCAAGCAGGTGCTTGCAGACAACAAATCATGTGCAATAGAAAAGAACCATTAGGTTATAGTCACGTAATACACAAGACCAACGTGAAGCGGCAGCCTAGAAGGACAGGCACTGACATTTAATGGAGTCCTGGCTTGGTGATTAAGTAAGGGGAAACCTTTTTACATTCCTCGCGTTCTAAATTTTCTAGATGGGCTATGTTTACAATGGAAATCATTTTAAAATATTCTAAATTATGGAGTCCTTAAGTTCTATGTTATAGCCTGGACCAAATACCTCAGCCTATTCTCCTAAACATTTATGTCTACAGACCCAGCAATGAGCATGTGGCTCTAAAGCATGGACCAGAAAGACCCACATCTTCTGACGTCAGGAACTGCCATTTCCATAGGAGGCCTGACAGGACAGGGGACGGACAGTGGACCAAGAGTTCTTAGAAACATCGTTCAGTCACATGGTTTGAAAGAAAGGACATTTCAAATGAATCTTAGCTTGCTGTGAAGTTAATTAAACTTCACTGTTAAGTTTAGGATTTGAGAATTCTGGTTAATACTGGTTTAGCCAAGTTTGTCTTATTCTAAAAGCTAAGTAAACCAGCACCAAATTGATCTATAGCTAGTTAGAAGGAAGAACTCAGAGGCCAAGTAGCTCATGGCACTGCACAGAAAAAATTATTGATTAATTAAAAAGACATTTCGCTTACTTGCTCCCCATCATAAGAAGCACCAATATGCCTTTTGGCTGCCTGCATTACCATCTCAGTATCTTATGTCCATAGAGTGCTTTAGAACTGAAGAAATAATGGCATTTGCTCCTGGTTTATGCATAGGTCTTCTGATAGCCAGCGGAGTGAGCAGTGCTACTGTCCTCATTTTAGAGATGAGTCAATTGGTTCTCAAAGGTCCTAGGTAGCTCTGCTAAGGCAACAGCAACTCGGGGAAGATCAGGCTCCCTGCAACACGCTGCCTCACACATGAAGTCCTTTCATTGAAGAGGTTTTATGAATGAGCTCGCCAAGTTTTAACTAAGAGGGGGGCTGTGGGAAAAATTCCTAAATTATTTTATACCATACAAACGGATGTTTAGCTTATTGAGCTTTTCAAGTTTGATTTGAATTGGAGAGAAACAGCTATTTTCCGGAGTAACAAAAATGAGATACTGAGACTGTTTGGTAAGCATTTTAAAAATTGCAGCTTGTATGTTTTGAAAGAGCTGGAGTCCCATCCTGCTCGGTCTCAAGTAAAAAACACGCCTTGAACAAGCAGCCCCTGGACAAAAATCAAGGCGTCCTCCCTGGGGAGTTGCGGCTTCTCAGTGGGGAGGGGGCGCCCGTTACCGGTTGGATGCTGTGATTGTTGAATTTTCAGGTTGACTTTTCTTCTCATCGCTTGTATTGATGTTTCCATTATCTCTGCTGCTCGGGCAATCTCTCCACTAGTTGGCTCGGGAAGTTTGGAAAAAGACAGAAGCTGATGTGGGGAAAGGATTTCTCTTTTTTTGAGGTTTCTATGGCACATAAAGAAGATATAAAAGAGATTATTTGTCTGTGGTAGCTTTGGCACTTAATTACGAATTAATTAAGCAGACATTTATTGAGTAACTACTGTGTTCCAGACAATGTTCTGGGCACTGTGGGGTGTGCACAGGGAAAACACGCGCAGTCGCTGTCCACGGGGTCACCGCTGTCCACGGGGTCACCGCTGTCCATGGGGTTGTTGGGTTTAGGAACAGGAATAGGGTGTAGGTGATGCATCAGTATTGAATGATGAGGAAAATGGTAAATCCTTGCCCTTTACAAAACTGTCGTATCAGAGTCAATTGGATTCTCATAACAATTGCTGACAGGCCGTCACATCCAAACCAAGACATGATTTGTTTATGTCCCAGCTAATGAAACAGGAGACTGGGCAGTGCACGGCCCTGCCCTGATCTCAGAGCCAATGCCGGCCGAGGCTGCCTGTGTCCCAGCTCCAACTTCTTCACTTCCCACTCCAGTGCAGAGCATCTGCTCAGTGCAGCCCCACAATGGGGCAGCAAAGCTGTTCACAGTGAGAGCTAAACACACCCTCATAGAATAAGAAACATGTGAAGCCTGCCTCATCTGAATGCCTCTCCTCACCCGCAGGCCTCTCCTCACCCGCAGGCCTCCCCCCACCCGCAGGCCTCTCCTCACCCGCAGGCCTCCCCCCACCCGCAGGCCTCTCCTCACCCGCAGGCCTCCCCCCACCCGCAGGCCTCTCCTCACCCGCAGGCCTCCCCCCACCCGCAGGCCTCTCCTCACCCGCAGGCCTCCCCCCACCCGCAGGCCTCTCCTCACCCGCAGGCCTCCCCCCACCCGCAGGCCTCTCCTCACCCGCAGGCCTCCCCCCACCCGCAGGCC